>NW_026781229.1:0-299594 GCF_030144855.1 Hypanus sabinus | reverse complement strand
CCCCCAACTCTCTTTCCTGTGCACCCTCCTTCTCTCTTTCCCCGCTCCCTCCTTCTCTTTCCCCTGCTCCCCCCTCACTCTTTCCCCTGCTTGTTCCCTCTCTTCCCCTGCTCCCTCCCTCTCTTCTCCCCTGCTCCCTTTCTCACTCTCTTTCCCCTGCTCCCTCTCTTTCCCTCCCTCTCTCTTCCCCTCTCCCTCCCTCTCTCTTCCCCTCTCCCTCCCTCTCTCTTCCCCCTCTCCCTCTCTCTTCCCCCTCTCCCTCTCTCTTCCCCCTCTCCCTCTCTCTTCCCCCTCTCCCTCTCTCTTCCACCTCTCCCTCTCTCTTCCCCCTCTCCCTCTCTCTTCCCCCTCTCCCTCTCTCTTCCCCCTCTCCCTCTCTCTTCCACCTCTCCCTCTCTCTTCCCCCTCTCCCTCTCTCTTCCCCCTCTCCCTCCCTCTCTCTTCCCCCTCTCCCTCCCTCTCTCTTCCCCCTCTCCCTCCCTCTCTCTTCCCCCTCTCCCTCTCTCTTCCCCCTCTCCCTCTCTCTTCCCCCTCTCCCTCTCTCTTCCCCCTCTCCCTCTCTCTTCCCCCTCTCCCTCTCTCTTCCCCCTCTCCCTCTCTCTTCCCCCTCTCCCTCCCTCTCTCTTCCCCCTCTCCCTCTCTCTCTCTTCCCCCTCTCCCTCCCTCTCTCTTCCCCCTCTCCCTCCCTCTCTCTTCCCCCTCTCCCTCCCTCTCTCTTCCCCCTCTCCCTCTCTCTTCCCCCTCCCTCTCTCTTCCCCTGCTCCCTCCCTCTCTTCCCCTGCTCCCTCCCTCTCTTCCCCTGCTCCCTCCCTCTCTCTCCCCTGCTCCCTCCTCTCTCTTTTCCCTGCTCCCTCCTTTCCCCTGCTCCCTCCTCTCTTCCCCTGCTCCCTCCCTCACTCTTTCCCCTGCTTCCCTCTCTTCCCCTGCTCCCACCCTCTCTTCTCCCCTGCTCCCTCCCTCTCTCTTCCCCCTCTCCCTCCCTCTCTCTTCCCCCTCTCCCTCTCTCTTCCTCTGCTCCCTCCCTCTCTCTTCCTCCTCTCCCTCTCTTCCCCTGCTCCTTCCCCTGCTCCCTCCCTCTCTCTACCCCTGCTCCCTCCCTCTCTCTACCCCTGCTCCCTCTGTCTCTCTTCCCCTGCTCCCTCCCTCTCTCTTTTCCCCTGCTCCCTCACTCTTTCCCCTGCTCACTCCCTCTCTGTCCCCTGCTCCCTCCCTCTATCCCCTGCTCCCTCTCTTCCCCTGCTCCCTCGCTCTCCCTTACCCTGCTCCCTCTGTCTCTCTTACCCTGCTCCTTCCCTCTTTCTTTCCCCTGCTCGATCTCTCTCTTTCCCCCTGCTCCCCCTCTCTCTCTTTTCCCCTTCTCACTCTCTCTCTTTTCCCCTGCTCCCTCCCTCTCACTTTTCCCTTGCACCCTCTCTTTCCCCTGCTTGCTCCCTCTCTTCCCCTGCTCCCTCCCTCTCTGTTTCCCCGCTCCCTCACACTCTCTTTCCCCTGCTTGTTCCCTCTCTTTCCCCTGCTTGTTCCCTCTCTTCCCCTGCTTGCTCCCTCTCTTTCCCTGCTCCCTCCCTCTCTGTTTCCCCGCTCCCTCACACTCTCTTTCCCCTGCTCACCCAACTCTCTTTCCTGTGCACCCTCCTTCTCTCTTTCCCCGCTCCCTCCTTCTCTCTTTCCCCTGCTCCCCCCTCACTCTTTCCCCTGCTCCCTTCCTCATTCTTTCCCCTGCTCCCTCCCTCTGTCTTTCCCCTGCTCCCTCCCCCTCTTCTCCCCTGCTCCCTCTCTCTCTCTTTCCCCTCTCCCTCCCTCTCTCTTCCCCTACTCCCTCTCTCTTCTCCCTCTCTCTTCCCCTCTCCCTCCCTCTCTCTTCCCCTCCCTCTCTCTTCCCCTGCTCCCTCCCTCTCTCTTCCCCCCTCCCTCTCTTTTCCCCTGCTCCCTCCCCCCTCTCCCTCCCTCTCTCTTCCCCTCTCCCTCCCTCTCTCTTCCCCTCTCCCTCCCTCTCTCTTCCCCTGCTCCCTCCCTCTCTCTTCCCCCTCTCCCTTTCTCTTCCCCTGCTCCCTTGCTCTCCCTTTCCCCTGCTCCCTCCCTCTCTCTTTTCCCTTGCTCCCTCTCTCTTTCCCCTGCCCCCTCTCTCTTTTCCCTGCCTCCCTCTCACTTTTCCCTTGCTCCCTCTTTCCCCTGCTCGCTCCCTCTCTCTTCCACTGCTCCCTCCCCCTCTCTTTCCCCTGCTCCCTCCCCCTCTCTTTCCCCTGCTTCCTCCCTTTCTCTTCCCCTGCTTCCTCCCTCTCTCTTTCCCCTGCTCGCTCCCTCTCTTCCCCTGCTCCCTCCCTCTCTGTTTCCCCGCTCCCTCACACTCTTTCCCCTGCTCCCCCAACTCTCTTTCCTGTGCACCCTCCTTCTCTCTTTCCCCGCTCCCTCCCTCTCTCTTTCCCCTGCTCCCCCCTCACTCTTTCCCCTGCTCCCTTCCTCATTCTTTCCCCTGCTCCCTCCCTCTGTCTTTCCCCTGCTCCCTTCCACTCTCTTCCCCTGCTCCCTCCCTCTCCCTTTCCCCTGCTCCCTCCCTCTCCCCTGCTCCCTCCCTCTCCCCTGCTCCCTCCCTCTCTTCTCCCCTGCTCCCTCCCTCTCTTCTCCCCTGCTCCCACCCTCTCTTCTCCCCTGCTCCCTCCCTCTCCTCCCCTGCTCCCTCTCTCTCTCTTTCCCCTGCTCCCTCTCTTTCCCTCCCTCTCTCTTCCCCTCTCCCTCCCTCTCTCTTCCCCCTCTCCCTCCCTCTCTCTTCCCCCTCTCCCTCTCTCTTCCCCTGCTCCCTCCCTCTCTCTTCCTCCTCTCCCTCCCTCTCTCTTCCTCCTCTCCCTCTCTTCCCCTGCTCCTTCCCCCTGCTCCCTCCCTCTCTCTTCCCCTGCTCCCTCTGTCTCTCTTCCCCTGCTCCCTCCCTCTCTCTTTTCCCCTGCTCCCTCTCTCTTTCCCCTGCTCGCTCCCTCTCTTTCCTCTGCTCCCTCCCTCTATCCCCTGCTCCCTCCCTTACCCTGCTCCCTCTGTCTCTCTTACCCTGCTCCTTCCCTCTTTCTTTCCCCTGCTCGATCTCTCTCTTTCCCCCTGCTCCCCCTCTCTCTCTTTTCCCCTTCTCACTCTCTCTCTTTTCCCCTTCTCACTCTCTCTCTTTTCCCCTGCTCCCTCCCTCTCACTTTTCCCTTGCACCCTCTCTTTCCCCTGCTTGTTCCCTCTCTTCCCCTGCTCCCTCCCTCTCTGTTTCCCCGCTCCCTCACACTCTCTTTCCCCTGCTCCCCCAACTCTCTTTCCTGTGCACCCTCCTTCTCTCTTTCCCCGCTCCCTCCTTCTCTCTTTCCCTGCTCCCCCCTCACTCTTTCCCCTGCTCCCTTCCTCATTCTTTCCCCTGCTCCCTCCCTCTGTCTTTCCCCTGCTCCCTCCCTCTCTTCTCCCCTGCTCCCTCTCTCTCTCTTTCCCCTCTCCCTCCCTCTCTCTTCCCCTACTCCCTCTCTCTTCTCCCTCTCTCTTCCCCTCTCCCTCCCTCTCTCTTCCCCTCCCCCTCCCTCTCTCTTCCCCTGCTCCCTCCCTCTCTCTTCCCCCTCTCCCTCCCTCTCTTTTCCCCTGCTCCCTCCCCCCTCTCCCTCCCTCTCTCTTCCCCTCTCCCTCCCTCTATCTTCACCTCTCCCTCTCTCTTCCCCTCTCCCTCCCTCTCTCTTCCCCTCTCCCTCCCTCTCTCTTCCCCTGCTCCCTCGCTCTCCCTTTCCCCTGCTCCCTCCCTCTCTTCTCCCCTGCTCCCTCCCTCTCTTCTCCCCTGCTCCCTCCCTCTCTTCTCCCCTGCTCCCTCCCTCTCTTCTCCCCTGCTCGCTCCCTCTCTTTCCCCTGCTCTCACTCTCTCTCTCTTTTTGCTTGCTCCAGCACTCTCTCTTTCCCCTGCTCGCTCCCTCTCTCTTCCCCCTGCTCCCTCCCTCTCTTCTCCCCTGCTCCCTCCCTCTCTCTTTCCCCTGCTCCCTCCCTCTCTCTTTCCCCTGCTCCCTCTCTCTCTTTCCCCTGCTCCCTCTCTCTCTTCCCCCTGCTCCCTCTCTCTCTTCCCCCTCTCCCTCTCTCTTCCCCCTCTCCCTCTCTCTTCCACCTCTCCCTCTCTCTTCCCCCTCTCCCTCCCTCTCTCTTCCCCCTCTCCCTCCCTCTCTCTTCCCCCTCTCCCTCCCTCTCTCTTCCCCCTCTCCCTCTCTCTTCCCCCTCTCCCTCTCTCTTCCCCCTCTCCCTCTCTCTTCCCCCTCTCCCTCTCTCTTCCCCCTCTCCCTCTCTCTCTCTTCCCCCTCTCCCTCCCTCTCTCTTCCCCCTCTCCCCCCCTCTCTCTTCCCCCTCTCCCTCCCTCTCTCTTCCCCCTCTCCCTCTCTCTTCCCCCTCCCTCTCTCTTCCCCTGCTCCCTCCCTCTCTTCCCCTGCTCCCTCCCTCTCTTCCCCTGCACCCTCCCTCTCTCTTCCCCTGCTCCCTCCCTCTCTCTTTTCCCCTGCTCCCTCTCTCTTCCCCTGCTCCCTCCCTCTCCCTTTCCCCTGCTCCCTCCCTTTCCCCTGCTCCCACCCTCTCTTCTCCCCTGCTCCCTCCCTCTCTCTTCCCCCTCTCCCTCCCTCTCTCTTCCCCCTCTCCCTCTCTCTTCCTCTGCTCCCTCCCTCTCTCTTCCTCCTCTCCCTCCCTCTCTCTTCCTCCTCTCCCTCTCTTCCCCTGCTCCTTCCCCCTGCTCCCTCCCTCTCTCTTCCCCTGCTCCCTCTGTCTCTCTTCCCCTGCTCCCTCCCTCTCTCTTTTCCCCTGCTCCCTCACTCTTTCCCCTGCTCACTCCCTCTCTGTCCCCTGCTCCCTCCCTCTATCCCCTGCTCCCTCTCTTCCCCTGCTCCCTCGCTCTCCCTTACCCTGCTCCTTCCCTCTTTCTTTCCCCTGCTCGATCTCTCTCTTTCCCCCTGCTCCCCCTCTCTCTCTTTTCCCCTTCTCACTCTCTCTCTTTTCCCCTGCTCCCTCCCTCTCACTTTTCCCTTGCACCCTCTCTTTCCCCTGCTTGCTCCCTCTCTTCCCCTGCTCCCTCCCTCTCTGTTTCCCCGCTCCCTCACACTCTCTTTCCCCTGCTCACCCAACTCTCTTTCCTGTGCACCCTCCTTCTCTCTTTCCCCGCTCCCTCCTCTCTTTCCCCTGCTCCCCCCTCACTCTTTCCCCTGCTCCCTTCCTCATTCTTTCCCCTGCTCCCTCCCTCTGTCTTTCCCCTGCTCCCTCCCCCTCTTCTCCCCTGCTCCCTCTCTCTCTCTTTCCCCTCTCCCTCCCTCTCTCTTCCCCTACTCCCTCTCTCTTCTCCCTCTCTCTTCCCCTCTCCCTCCCTCTCTCTTCCCCCTCCCTCTCTCTTCCCCTGCTCCCTCCCTCTCTCTTCCCCCCTCCCTCTCTTTTCCCCTGCTCCCTCCCCCCTCTCCCTCCCTCTCTCTTCCCCTCTCCCTCCCTCTCTCTTCCCCTCTCCCTCCCTCTCTCTTCCCCTGCTCCCTCCCTCTCTCTTCCCCTGCTCCCTCCCTCTCTCTTCCCCCTCTCCCTATCTCTTCCCCTGCTCCCTTGCTCTCCCTTTCCCCTGCTCCCTCCCTCTCTCTTTTCCCTTGCTCCCTCTCTCTTTCCCCTGCCCCCTCTCTCTTTTCCCTGCCTCCCTCTCACTTTTCCCTTGCTCCCTCTTTCCCCTGCTCGCTCCCTCTCTCTTCCACTGCTCCCTCCCCCTCTCTTTCCCCTGCTCCCTCCCCCTCTCTTTCCCCTGCTTCCTCCCTTTCTCTTCCCCTGCTTCCTCCCTCTCTCTTTCCCCTGCTCGCTCCCTCTCTTCCCCTGCTCCCTCCCTCTCTGTTTCCCCGCTCCCTCACACTCTTTCCCCTGCTCCCCCAACTCTCTTTCCTGTGCACCCTCCTTCTCTCTTTCCCCGCTCCCTCCCTCTCTCTTTCCCCTGCTCCCCCTCACTCTTTCCCCTGCTCCCTTCCTCATTCTTTCCCCTGCTCCCTCCCTCTGTCTTTCCCCTGCTCCCTTCCACTCTCTTCCCCTGCTCCCTCCCTCTCCCTTTCCCCTGCTCCCTCCCTCTCCCCTGCTCCCTCCCTCTCTTCTCCCCTGCTCCCTCCCTCTCTTCTCCCCTGCTCCCACCCTCTCTTCTCCCCTGCTCCCTCCCTCTCCTCCCCTGCTCCCTCTCTCTCTCTTTCCCCTGCTCCCTCTCTTTCCCTCCCTCTCTCTTCCCCTCTCCCTCCCTCTCTCTTCCCCCTCTCCCTCCCTCTCTCTTCCCCCTCTCCCTCTCTCTTCCCCTGCTCCCTCCCTCTCTCTTCCTCCTCTCCCTCCCTCTCTCTTCCTCCTCTCCCTCTCTTCCCCTGCTCCTTCCCCCTGCTCCCTCCCTCTCTCTTCCCCTGCTCCCTCTGTCTCTCTTCCCCTGCTCCCTCCCTCTCTCTTTTTCCCTGCTCGCTCCCTCTCTTTCCTCTGCTCCCTCCCTCTATCCCCTGCTCCCTCCCTTACCCTGCTCCCTCTGTCTCTCTTACCCTGCTCCTTCCCTCTTTCTTTCCCCTGCTCGATCTCTCTCTTTCCCCCTGCTCCCCCTCTCTCTCTTTTCCCCTTCTCACTCTCTCTCTTTTCCCCTGCTCCCTCCCTCTCACTTTTCCCTTGCACCCTCTCTTTCCCCTGCTTGTTCCCTCTCTTCCCCTGCTCCCTCCCTCTCTGTTTCCCCGCTCCCTCACACTCTCTTTCCCCTGCTTGTTCCCTCTCTTTCCCCTGCTTGTTCCCTCTCTTCCCCTGCTTGCTCCCTCTCTTTCCCTGCTCCCTCCCTCTCTGTTTCCCAGCTCCCTCACACTCTCTTTCCCCTGCTCCCCCAACTCTCTTTCCTGTGCACCCTCCTTCTCTCTTTCCCCGCTCCCTCCTTCTCTCTTTCCCCTGCTCCCCCCTCACTCTTTCCCCTGCTCCCTTCCTCATTCTTTCCCCTGCTCCCTCCCTCTGTCTTTCCCCTGCTCCCTCCCTCTCTTCTCCCCTGCTCCCTCTCTCTCTCTTTCCCCTCTCCCTCCCTCTCTCTTCCCCTACTCCCTCTCTCTTCTCCCTCTCCCTCCCTCTCTTTTCCCCTGCTCCCTCCCCCCTCTCCCTCCCTCTCTCTTCCCCTCTCCCTCCCTCTATCTTCACCTCTCCCTCCCTCTCTCCCCCTCTCCCTCCCTCTCTCTTCCCCTCTCCCTCCCTCTCTCTTCCCCTGCTCCCTCGCTCTCCCTTTCCCCTGCTCCCTCCCTCTCCCTTTCCCCTGCTCCCTCCCTCTCTTCTCCCCTGCTCCCTCCCTCTCTTCTCCCCTGCTCCCTCCCTCTCTTCTCCCCTGCTCGCTCCCTCTCTTTCCCCTGCTCTCACTCTCTCTCTCTTTTTGCTTGCTCCAGCACTCTCTCTTTCCCCTGCTCGCTCCCTCTCTCTTCCCCCTGCTCCCTCCCTCTCTTCTCCCCTGCTCCCTCCCTCTCTCTTTCCCCTGCTCCCTCCCTCTCTCTTTCCCCTGCTCCCTCTCTCTCTTCCCCTGCTCGCTCCCTCTCTCTTCCCCTGCTCCCTCTCTCTCTTCCCCTGCTCGCTCCCTCTCTCTTCCCCTGCTCCCTCTGTCTCTCTTCCCCTGCTCCCTCCCTCTCTCTTTTCCCCTGCTCCCTCTCTCTTTCCCCGCTCGCTCCCTCTCTCTTTCCCCGCTCGCTCCCTCTCTCTTTCCCCGCTCGCTCCCTTTCTCTTCCCCTGCTCGCTCCCTTTCTCTTCCCCTGCTCGCTCCCTCTCTTTTCCCCTTCTCCCTCTCTCTCTTTCCCCTGCCCCCCTCTCTCTTTTCCCCTGCTTCCTGTCTCTCTTTTCCCCTGCTCCCTCTCTCTCTTTCCCCTGCCCCCTCTCTCTCTTTTCCCCTGCTCCCTCCCTCTCACTTTTCCCTTGCTGCCTCTCTCTTTCCCCTGCTCTATCTCTCTCTTTCCCCGTTCGCTCCCTCTCTCTTTCCCCGTTCGCTCCCTCTCTCTTTCCCTGTTCGCTCCCTCTCTCTTTCCCCACTCGCTCCCTCTCTCTTTCCCCGTTCGCTCTCTCTCTCTTTCCCCGTTTGCTCCCTCTCTCTTTCCCCACTCGCTCCCTCTCTCTTTCCCCGCTCGCTCCCTCTCTCTTTCCCCGCTCGCTCCCTCTCTCTTTCCCCGCTCGCTCCCTCTCTCTTTCCCCGTTCGCTCCCTCTCTCTTTCCCCATTCGCTCCCTCTCTCTTTCCCCGTTCGCTCCCTCTCTCTTTCCCCGTTCGCTCCCTCTCTCTTTCCCCGTTCGCTCCCTCTCTCTTTCCCCACTCCCTCCCTCTCTCTTTCCCCGTTCGCTCCCTCTCTCTTTCCCCTGCTAGCTCTCTCTCTCTTTCCCCGTTTGCTCCCTCTCTCTTTCCCCTGCTCGCTCCCTCTCTCTTTCCCCTGCTCGCTCCCTCTCTCTATCCCCGTTTGCTCCCTCTCTCTTTCCCCTGCTCGCTCCCTCTCTCTTTCCCCAGCTCGCTCCCTCTCTCTTTCCCCGTTTGCTCCCTCTCTCTTTCCCCTGCTCGCTCCCTCTCTCTTTCCCCGTTCGCTCCCTCTCTCTTTCCCCGTTCGCTCCCTCTCTCTTTCCCCGTTTGCTCCCTCTCTCTTTCCCCGTTTGCTCCCTCTCTCTTTCCCCGTTCGCTCCCTCTCTCTTTCCCCGTTCGCTCCCTCTCTCTTTCCCCTGCTAGCTCTCTCTCTCTTTCCCCGTTTGCTCCCTCTCTTTCCCCGCTCGCTCCCTCTCTCTTTCCCCTGCTCGCTCCCTCTTTCCCCTGCTCGCTCCCTCTCTCTTTCCCCGTTTGCTCCCTCTCTCTTTCCCCGTTTGCTCCCTCTCTCTTTCCCCTGCTCGCTCCCTCTCTCTTTCCCCTGCTCCCTCCCTCTCTCTTTCCCCGTTCGCTCCCTCTCTCTTTCCCCATTCGCTCCCTCTCTCTTTCCCATGCTCGCTCCCTCACTCTTTCCCCGTTCGCTCCCTCTCTCTTTCCCCATTCGCTCCCTCATTCTTTCCCCGTTCGCTCCCTCTCTCTTTCCCCATTCGCTCCCTCTCTCTTTCCCATGCTCGCTCCCTCACTCTTTCCCCGTTCGCTCCCTCTCTCTTTCCCCATTCGCTCCCTCATTCTTTCCCCGTTCGCTCCCTCTCTCTTTCCCCATTCGCTCCCTCTCTCTTTCCCCTGCTCCCTCCCTCTCTCTTTCCCCTGCTCGCTCCCTCTCTCTTCCCCTGCTCGCTCCCTCTCTCTTCCCCTGCTCGCTCCCTCTCTCTTTCCCCTGCTCGCTCCCTCTTTCCCCTGCTCGCTCCCTCTCTCTTTCCCCGTTTGCTCCCTCTCTCTTTCCCCGTTTGCTCCCTCTCTCTTTCCCCTGCTCGCTCCCTCTCTCTTTCCCCTGCTCGCTCCCTCTCTCTTTCCCCATTCGCTCCCTCTCTCTTTCCCATGCTCGCTCCCTCACTCTTTCCCCGTTCGCTCCCTCTCTCTTTCCCCATTCGCTCCCTCATTCTTTCCCCGTTCGCTCCCTCTCTCTTTCCCCATTCGCTCCCTCTCTCTTTCCCCTGCTCCCTCCCTCTCTCTTTCCCCTGCTCCCTCCCTCTCTCTTCCCCTGCTCCCTCTCTCTTCCCCTGCTCCCTTCCACTCTCTTCCCCTGCTCCCTCTCTCTCTCTTTTCTCCTGCTCGCTCCCTCTCTCTTTCCCCTGCTCGCTCCCTGTCTCTTCCCCTGCTCCCTCCCTCTCTCTTCCCATGCTCGCTCCCTCTCTCTCTCCCCTGCTCCCTCCCTCTCTCTTCCCCTGCTCCCTCCCTCTCTCTTCCCCTGCTCGCTCCCTCTCTCTTCCCCTGCTCCCTCTCTCTTCCCCTGCTCCCTTCCACTCTCTTCCCCTGCTCCCTCTCTCTCTCTTTTCTCCTGCTCGCTCCCTCTCTCTTTCCCCTGCTCGCTCCCTTTCTCTTCCCCTGCTCGCTCCCTCTCTTTTCCCCTTCTCCCTCTCTCTCTTTCCCCTGCCCCCCTCTCTCTTTTCCCCTGCTTCCTGTCTCTCTTTTCCCCTGCTCCCTCTCTCTCTTTCCCCTGCCCCCTCTCTCTCTTTTCCCCTGCTCCCTCCCTCTCACTTTTCCCTTGCTGCCTCTCTCTTTCCCCTGCTCTATCTCTCTCTTTTCTCCTGCTCGCTCCCTCTCTCTTTCCCCTGCTCGCTCCCTCTCTCTTTCCCCGTTCGCTCCCTCTCTCTTTCCCCGTTCGCTCCCTCTCTCTTTCCCCGTTCGCTCCCTCTCTCTTTCCCCACTCGCTCCCTCTCTCTTTCCCCGTTCGCTCTCTCTCTCTTTCCCCTGCTCGCTCCCTCTCTCTTTCCCCGCTCGCTCCCTCTCTCTTTCCCCGTTCGCTCCCTCTCTCTTTCCCCGTTCGCTCCCTCTCTCTTTCCCCATTCGCTCCCTCTCTCTTTCCCCGTTCGCTCCCTCTCTCTTTCCCCACTCCCTCCCTCTCTCTTTCCCCGTTCGCTCCCTCTCTCTTTCCCCTGCTAGCTCTCTCTCTCTTTCCCCGTTTGCTCCCTCTCTCTTTCCCCTGCTCGCTCCCTCTCTCTTTCCCCTGCTCGCTCCCTCTCTCTATCCCCGTTTGCTCCCTCTCTCTATCCCCTGCTCGCTCCCTCTCTCTTTCCCCTGCTCGCTCCCTCTCTCTTTCCCCGCTCGCTCCCTCTCTCTTTCCCCGTTTGCTCCCTCTCTCTTTCCCCTGCTCGCTCCCTCTCTCTTTCCCCGTTTGCTCCCTCTCTCTTTCTCCTGCTCGCTCCCTCTCTCTTTCCCCTGCTCGCTCCCTCTCTCTTTCCCCGTTCGCTCCCTCTCTCTTTCCCCGTTCGCTCCCTCTCTCTTTCCCCGTTTGCTCCCTCTCTCTTTCCCCGTTCGCTCCCTCTCTCTTTCCCCGTTCGCTCCCTCTCTTTCCCCTGCTAGCTCTCTCTCTCTTTCCCCGCTCGCTCCCTCTCTCTTTCCCCTGCTCGCTCCCTCTTTCCCCTGCTCGCTCCCTCTCTCTTTCCCCTGCTCGCTCCCTCTCTCTTTCCCCGCTCGCTCCCTCTCTCTTTCCCCATTCGCTCCCTCTCTCTTTCCCCGTTCACTCCCTCACTCTTTCCCCGTTCGCTCCCTCTCTCTTTCCCCATTCGCTCCCTCTCTCTTTCCCCGTTCGCTCCCTCTCTTTCCCCGTTCGCTCCCTCTCTCTTTCCCCACTCGCTCCCTCTCTCTTTCCCCGCTCGCTCCCTCTCTCTTTCCCCACTCGCTCCCTCTCTCTTTCCCCACTCGCTCCCTCTCTCTTTCCTCTGCTGGCTCCCTCTCTCTTTCCCCGTTCGCTCCCTCTCTCTTTCCCCTGCTCCCTCTCTCTTTCCCCTGCTAGCTCTCTCTCTCTTTCCCCGTTCGCTCCCTCTCTCTTTCCCCTGTTCGCTCCCTCTCTCTTTCCCCGTTCGCTCCCTCTCTCTTTCCCCTGTTCGCTCCCTCTCTCTTTCCCCATTCGCTCCCTCTCTCTTTCCCCGTTCGCTCCCTCTCTCTTTCCCCACTCGCTCCCTCTCTCTTTCCCCATTCGCTCCCTCTCTCTTTCCCCGTTCGCTCCCTCTCTTTCCCCGCTCGCTCCCTCTCTCTTTCCCCGCTCGCTCCCTCTCTCTTTCCCCGCTCGCTCCCTCTCTCTTTCCCCACTCGCTCCCTCTCTCTTTCCCCACTCGCTCCCTCTCTCTTTCCTCTGCTAGCTCCCTCTCTCTTTCCCCGTTCGCTCCCTCTCTCTTTCCCCTGCTCCCTCTCTCTTTCCCCTGCTAGCTCTCTCTCTCTTTCCCCGTTCGCTCCCTCTCTCTTTCCCCTGTTCGCTCCCTCTCTCTTTCCCCGTTCGCTCCCTCTCTCTTTCCCCTGTTCGCTCCCTCTCTCTTTCCCCGCTCGCTCCCTCTCTCTTTCCCTGCTCCCCCCTCTGTTCCCCTGCTGGGCTGAGCTGCTGGATACCCGTTTTACCCTCCTGCCTTGGTACTATGCACTGAAGTCCCCGCGACATGGTGCTTCTGTTGGTGTTAATGTTAATGAACATAAATTCTGAGATCAGCTTCATGGAATTGTCAGATGTACATTGAAGCATTGAAATCTACAGTGACAAGTGTCATTTGTGTCTCTGACTAACATGGTGTGAGGAAGTGCTGGGTGTCACCATGCCTCTTGTACCAACATAGCACGCCCACAACTTACTCACCCTTGCCTGTGAGTCTTTGGAGGGAACCGAAGCACCCAGAGGAAACCCACATAATCACCTCCCAGTGGGTGCAGTTACTGTTACAAGAGAGAAGCTGCTGAAAAAGCTGAGAGACCTAAATGTATATAAGTCACCCAGACCAGAGGAACTGCACCCTGGGGTTCTGAAGGAGGTAGCATTAGAGATTTTGGAGGCATTAGCAATGAGCTTTCAAAAATCATTGGACTCTGGCATGGTGCCAGAGGACTGGAAAGTTGCAAATGTCACTCTTTAAGAAAGGAGAAAGGCAGCAGAAAGGACATTATAGACCAGTTGGCCTGACCTTAGTGGTCGGGAAGTCAATTGTTAGGGATGAGGTGACACAGGTCAAGATAGGACAAAGTCAGCATGGTTCCGGTGACGTCATCGTCGAGAATGGCAGAAAAACATGTATTAAGCCCCGTTAACCCATCAAATATAGTATTTTTCGAAAAATATTTGAACTGAAAAGAGGGGCAAGAATGGGAAAAAGAATGGAAATAAAAAAGCGACACTGCGGAGCCGGCGGCCGAGAGGAGTGCAGCGAGCAGCTCTGCAGCAGCTACATGTTATTAAGTCAGAGCTCGCCAATGTCAATCAAAAAATAGCAGTGGCAGAGACTCGAATTGAGAATGTGGAAGATCGCATTCAAAATGTGAAACGGATACTGAGTAAGGCAATAGAAATATTACATCACCAAGAAGGTAAACTGCTTGACCTGGAGGGAAGATCACAGCGGAAAAATATCAGAATCTACAACGTTCCCGAAGGAGTGGAGGGCTCGTCTATGACGGAGTTTGTCGGAAAGTTACTGTAGGACGCGCTGGAGCTTCCTTCGGCTATGGGGCTGGAAATCAAAAGAGCCCACCGCACGTTAGTCCTGAAGTCTACCCAAGATAAGTCACACTCAATAATAATAAAATTCCTTCGGTACAGCACCAAAGCGGAGATTCTACGAAGGGCCTGGGGTAAGAAAAGAGTGTTTTTAGATGATAAATTAATATATTTCGACCAATTCCCCTCCCCCCGCGGTCCTGCAGAAACGCAAAGAATACTCTGAAGTAAAGCGAGTACTAAAGCAAAAGGTGATTAGATTTCAAACTCCGTACCCTGCTAAACTCGAGTGTTTTATGACGACAGGATGCGGTTGTACCAGACAGTGGAAGAGGCAACTACAGACATGAAGGCCAGAGGGTTGCCCGTCAGTGTGGTCAAACCGAGGGAAAGCCTGGCAAAGGAATTATCCCGCTCTGCTTGGGAAAAAGTGTGAGAATCAAGAAGGCAGGAGAGAGAAGGAGGCCTTGAGAAATATATCAGGAAGAGACTGAGTTTTCCAAAGTCAGTCCTCACCCCCTCCAGAGGAGCCATAAGGTTTGGCTAACTTTAAAAATGTTGAGAATGTAAATGGAAGCAAAAGTACACGGTGATATACCTATCTCAAGAAATACTTATTTTAATGTGTATTTTGTATTACTTAGTTGTTATTCTTTATTCACTCACTTACTCCTTTCTCCCCACCAAAATGGGAATATATATATGTGTGCATATATGTGTATCTATGTAATATATGTGTGTGTGTGTGTAATGTATTTGTTCACTGACTTTTATGAATACTGCAATGGGGGCCCTCAACTCACAAGTAGGAGGGGTTATCCCCCTCAGCTAGACATTTCCTCTAGCTCAACGCAGGGTCATCTACTAGAGACCTCAGCCTTGGAATCACACGTTCGTTGCCATTTTTGTGATTATTTGCGTTTCTTGGTTCTTATTTGTTCAGGGAGTAGATTGATTAAGTTTTAATCTAAGTTCAATGATACATTGACAGATAAATACAGATGACTAAGGACAAAGTAAAATTCATTTCTTTTAATGTCAATGGGCTGTTAAATCCAATCAAACGTAAGAGAATTTTATCCAAAATGAATAAAGAACAAGCCCATGTAGTATATTTACATGAAACTCATTTAAGTGATAATGAGCATAAAAAACTAAAGACAATGGGCTTCACCAATCTGTTTTTCTTCTCATATAAATCAGGACATGGGAGAGGAGTTGCTCTTCTTATCACAAGTAAGCTAAATTTTGAAAAAGTATTTGAAATGGGAGATAAAGAGGGCAGATATATTTTGGTAAGGGGGAATATAGACAGAAATTCAGTTACTCTATTGAATATATACGCACCCCCGGGAAGTGATATTGGTTTCTTTCAGAAAATTACTGATATTATGGTTATGGAAACAAAAGGTCTCCTGATATGTGGGGGAGACTTAAATTTACAATTACAACCAAACTTAGACTCTTCCAACAGAAAAACCTATGAAACAAAATCTTCACATAAGAAAGTTAATACACTTTTTGAGGATGTTGGTTTAATTGATATATGGAGGGACCTTTTCCCTGACAGAAGGGATTACACTCATTATTCTGCTCCCCATTCTGCATATACAAGAATAGACTATTTCATAACATTTGGAAAAGACAAAGACAAAATAAACACCTGTGGAATTGGGACAATAGATGTAAGTGACCATGCACCTATATATTTATCTGTTGATTTTGACCTACAACCAAAGAATACTATTTGGAAACTAAATTAAAGTCTACTCAATGATCCGTACTTTAAGGAACAAATTAAAAAAGAAATTGGTCTCTACTTAGAATTTAATGATAATGGAGAGGTTTCACCTCCCATTTTATGGGATACTCTGAAGGGAAAATTATAGCGATATCTTCATATAAGAAAAAAATAAGGAATAAAACATAAGAGGAATTACAAAATAGGCTGAAGGAACTAGAGAAAAAACACAAATTGAATTTAGCACCGGATACATTAGGGGAAATTAAAAGAATTAGGAATGAAATAAATTGTTTGGCTATGCAAGAAATCAGGAAAAACTTAATGTTTCTGAAACAGAGACACTATGAAAGTCTATGAAAATACTGGTGTGGAAACTGAAAAAAAAAGATAGCAGAAAATACAATTCATAGAATTAGGGACCCAAGAACAAAAACGATAAAAAATAAGCTAAGTGAAATTTAAGAAGCTTTTGAAGTGTTTTACAAAACTCTATATTCCAAAGTTCCAGGGGGAAGCATAATCCAAATTGACAACTTCTTGAATTCTCTAGAGTTACCCACTTTAAGCAAAGAACAAAATAGAACGATGACTGCTGACATAACTGAAGTTGAATTAAAAGCTGCAATTAGTAGGCTTAAATTAAGCGTATCACCAGGATCAGATGGGTATATGGCAGAGTGGTACAAGGAATTTAAAAATGACTTAATTCCTGTTTTACTCCCCACACTGAACTGGGCTCTAAAAAAGGCACAGATGCCACCCAATTGGAAGGAAGCGATAATCTCAGATATATCGAAAGAAGGCAAGGATAAAATGGAATGTGGGTCATTTAGACCAATATCCATTCTTAATGTAGATTATAGATTATTTACCTCCATCATGGCCAAACGATCAGAGGAGTTTCTACCCATACTGATACGTAACAATCAGACAGGTTTTATACGACAACGCCAGACACAAGACAATATATGAAGGACACTTCACATTATGGATCATACACAAAAAAATAAAATCGAAGCAATAGTGATAAGCATGGATGCTGAAAAAGCATTTGATTCGGTTAATTGTAATTTTCTTTACAGAGTTTTACATAGATTTGGTTTCCAGGACACAACTATTAAAACTATACAGACACTATATGACAATCCTACTGCTAGGATTAAAATCAATGGATATCTATCAAATAGTTTTACCCTAGAAAGGGGCACGAGACAGGGTTGTGCATGGTCACCGCTACTCTTCGCATTATATCTGGAACCATTAGCTCAATACATCAGACAAAATGAAGATATCAGGGGAATTACTATTAAAGGGACTGAGCATAAATTGGCTTGTTATGCGGATGACATTTTGATCTATCTAGGGCAACCAACATACTCTTTACTGAAATTGATGCAATCCTTTGAACAATTTGGTCAATTATCAGGATACAAGATCAACATAGATAAAACCCAATTACTTTCATATTACTATAGCCCACCAAGAGAAATTGAAAGTAGATACCCCTGGGCATGGCACACAGAGTCTTTCAAATATTTAGGCATCATTATGCTAAAAGATTTGGCAAAATTATCAGAATGTAATTCTCAGCCTTTATATTAAAAAATTGAGGAAGATGTGGCAAGATGGAACCTGATTACTTTTTTCAGTCTCAGTTCAAGGATTGAGTCTATTAAAATGAATATACTGCCCAGACTGTTATATCTCTTTCAGACCCTACCACTAGAGATTAATCAAAATCAATTCAATGAATGGAACAAGATGCTATCAAGGTATATTTGGCAGGGTAAAAGGCCTAGAGTTCGCCTCAAAACTTTGCAATTATCAAATGGAAAGGGGGGATGGGGTTTACCTTCTCTTAAAGATTATTATTTTGCAGCATAGTTGAGAGCTGTGATGCATTGGTGCAACCCATCATATGACGCTCAATGGAAAAACATTGAGGAGCGGGTACTTCCCATCTCCGTACAAGCAATTTTGGCTGATAACACCCTGCAAAGGTACATAAATACTATTGATAACCCATGGGTGAAATTGACTCTTAAAATATGGAAAACTACTATAAAAGAATATAATCTAGAGGGAGATATTGCAATTCTTAAATGGTGTGCATATGACTCGGATTTTACACCAAATAAATTGGATGCTAGATTTAAGGACTGGACAGCTAAAGGAATAACAGTTCTTTGCAACATAATGAAAGAAGGAACACTGTTCAATTTTGAACTGCTTAAAGAGAAACACTTATTAGAAAAACAAGATTTTTATTGGTATTTACAGATGCAACAATATGTTAATAAGACGCTTAAAAATGTAACCAAGGCAAATACATGCTTGATAGAGCTCTTTAGAAAAGCATATAATTCAGATAATGGTAGTAGAATTATTTCAAGCATGTATAAGGGGTTGTCAAATCTTAAAACACATTCAACTTCATACATTAAAACAAAATGGGAGAAGGAAGGAAGGATAACTATATCTGAAGAAGAATGGACGACAATATGGAGGTATCAATGGAAGTGTACCAGTTCACAGAAATGGAGGGAGTTTGGATGGAAAAACTTGATAAGGTATTTTATTACACCCTCTCAGAAATCCCATTGTGATAGTACCCTCCCTGTTTGCTGGAGAAATTGTGGAAATCAAAATGCAAATCATTATCATATTTTTTGGGACTGCCCTGTTATCAAAAACTATTGGAGGGGGATACACATTGCCCTACAAGACATCTTTAAATGTGAAATACCCTTAGAGAGTAAGACTATATGTAATGCTAATGCTAATTACATATGGATGTAATGCTAAAGTTGTACAAGGCATTGGTAAGGCCAAATTTGGAATATTGTGTGCAGTTCTGGTCACCGAATTATAGGAAAGATATCAATAAATTAGAGAGAGTGCAGAGACGATTTACTAGGATGTTACCTGGGTTTCAGCAATTAAGTTACAGAGAAAGGTTGAACAAGTTAGGTCTCTATTCATTGGAGCGTAGAAGGTTGAGGGGGGATTTGATCGAGGTATTTAAAATTTTGAGAGGGATAGATAGAGTTGACGTGAACAGGCTGTTTCCATTGAGAGTAGGGGAGATTCAAGCTAGAGGACATGATTTGAGAGTTAGGGGGCAGAAGTTTAAGGGAAACACAAGGGGGTATTTCTTTACTCAAAGAGTGATAGCTGTGTGGAATGAGCTTCCTGTACAAGTAGTAGAGGCCAGTTCAGTTGTGTCATTTAAGGTAAAATTGGATAGGTATATGGACAGGAAAGGAGTGGAGGGTTATGGGCTGAATGCGGGTAGGTGGGACTAGGTGAGATTAAGGGTTCGGCACGGACTAGGAGGGCCAAGATGGCCTGTTTCCGTGCTGTGATTGGTTATATGGTTATATATTTTGGATATATACCTCAAGAATGGTTGAAAAGAGATAAATATTTAATGAATATACTGTTGGTGGATGGTAAAAAGACTCTTACTAGGAAATGGTTATCACAGGAGAGCCCAACTTTAAATACTAATTACAATGGACATTTACAAAATGGAGAAGATAACAGCATCTGTTAATCATAAGCTGGAACAATTTGATTCATACTGGGAAAAATGGTTTAACTACATAATGCCTCATAGGCCTGATTTTATTCTCACAAATCAACGAATCTGTTGTAAAAAAAGATCACTCCCTACTTGTACGTAGTTCTTTCCTTTTGCTTGTTTTTTCTTTCCACTCTTTTCTATGTGTATACCTCAGATAAATACTTTGTGGAGATTTGTGATATATATGATTGTATGATATATATGTACAATGTCTGAAATACATCTTATGGAAATGTTTGATGATGAACTTCAATAAAAAAATAAATTACAAAAAAAAAGATTAGATAAAGGGGATGCAGAGGATGTTGCATATCTGGACTTTCAGAAGGCCTTTGACAACGTGCCACTCATGAGGCTGCTTACCAAGTTACGAGCCCATGGTATTACAGGAAAGTTACTAACATGGTTAGAGCATTGGCTAATTGGTAGGAGGCAGCGAGTGGGAATAAAAGGAAATTTTTCTGGTTGGCTGCCAGTGACTAGTGGTGTTCTGCAGGGGTTGATGTTGGGACGCTTTTTCTGCTGTTTAGAAATGATTTAGATGATGTAATAGATGGCTTTGTTATCAAGTTTGCAGATAATACAAAGATTGGTTGAGGAAATGGGTAGGATGCAGAAGGACTTAGATTTGGAGAATGGGCAAATGGGATACAATGTTGGAAATGCACGGTCATGCACCTTGACAGTAGAAATAAATGCGCAGACTATTTTCTAAATGGGGAGAAAATACAGGACTCTGAGATGCAAAGGGACTTGGGAGTCCTTGTGCAGAACACCCTGAAGGTTAACTTGCAGGTTGAGTCAGTGAGGAAGGCAAATGCATTCATTTCAAGAAGACTGGAATACAAGAGCAGGGCTGTGATGCTGAGGCTTTATAAGGCCCTACGTGAGGCCTCACCTTCAGTATTGTGAACAATTTTGGGCTCCTCATTTGAGAAAAGTGCTGGCATTGAAGAGGGTCCACAAGGATGATTCCAAGAATGAAAGGGTTATCATACGAGGAACGTTTGATGGGTCTGTACTCGCTGGAATTTAGAAGAATGAGGATGGATCTGATTGAAACTCTTTGAATGTTGAAAGGCCTAGACAGCGTAGATGTAGAAAGGATGTTTCCCATGGTGGGGGAGTCTAGGACAAGAGGGCACAGCCTCAGGATAGAAGGTATCCATTTAAAACAGAGATGCAGAGAGATTTCTTTAGCCAGAGATTGGTGAGTTTGTGGAATTTATTACCACAGGCATCTGTGGAGGCCAGGTTGTTGGCTGTATTTAAGACAGAGTTTGACAGGTTTTTGATTGGACACGGCATCAAAGGTTACTGGGAGAAGGCCGGGGAGAGGGGCTGAGGAGGAGAAAAGAAAAGGATCAGCAGATTCGAGGGGCCTCATTCTGCTCCCATGTCTTATGGTCTTATAATCACAGGGAGAACGTACAAACTTGTTACAGACGGTGTGCAGAAATTGATTCAGGGTTGCTGACGTAATCGTGTTACACAAAGAACTATGCTACCATGCCACAGGTTGTGGTATCAGACACCCTCCTGATTCATGGCCAGTCCCACCGCCTGGTGTCTCGTGGGAGACAGAAGATTGAAGGCAGCAAGCTGGCTGTGTGCCAGAGACACAAGATCTTTGGGCACAGAGGTTGGAAAAGATGATGCAACAGACCTTTAATGCCATAAATCAGTGAGTTGTTTAGTTATGTCTCCCCTCTTGCTGTGAAACGGGAACACCTTGCATTAGGGAGAGAAAGAGTTTTGTATGTCAAATACCGGGTGAACGAGTAGTCTTTGGGGTACTGCATCTGTGTCTTTATTGATGCTTTGCTGCACTCTTGAGTGCTCGATGGAGGCTGTCGTTGCTTTTTGCTGGTGGGGGGGTCATTGCTTTGCTGCTGCTTATGCGTGGGAGGGGGAGAGCTGGGGGGGCTTTGGAGTTCTGACATTTAACAATCAGTCATTCACTCTTCGGGGTACTCTGTTTTTGTGGCTGTTTGCAAAGAAAAGAATTTCAGGATGTATATTGTACACATTTCTCTGACTTTTGAAACCTATTCATGTACTTCCATGTTTACACATGTCTGGGTGGGGAACACTCACAGCTCACTGTTGAAAACACAAACACAAACTCACTCACTCCTGTCCTGAACCCCTGGGTAACTGTGCCAAAGGCATAGACAGATATTCAGTGCTCACACCTGGGTCAGTAATGTCCACCAGCAGTGCACTAGCATATCCATGCTGGGATAAACTGTCTGTCCCCCTGCACATGCATACACGAGTGACTGTTCAGGTACTGAGGTGGTGTTGTGCTCGTATCCCCTCATATGCCACCTAATCTGACAGCATGAACATCAATTTCTCTAATGTTTGGTAATTCCACCCCCCTCGTTTTCCATTCCCCACACCACAAAATCTCATGGTAATGATTTGCCAGTTTATCTTAAGCAAATCCCTTCCCACCATTGAGCACTTTTATAAGTAACCCTGTCACGAGACCCATCATTCAACGACCCCCAGGCTATACTCCCTCCTCTCTACTGCCACCCTGCAGGAAGCCCCACACTGCCAAGTTCAGGAACTTATTCAACCATTGGGCTCCTGAATCAGTGTGGATCACTTCACTCACCTCAACTCTGAACTGATTCCACAATCTACAGACTCACTCCCAATCATATTTACAGCTAATATTCGCAGTATTATTTCTTGCACAGAGATAGATATGTTATTGACCCCAAGGGAAATTACAGAGTCACAGTAGCATTACAAGAACACAGATGTACAAATTTTAGAAGAAAAGTTAGAAAGAATAAAAGTAAGTTACCTCAAACAGTCTAACAGGAGGGGGTCATCACTTCCCCAGCTACAGGTTAACTCATTATAGAGCCAAATGGCCGAAGGGAGGAATGACCTCATATAGCATGAGAAACGTTGTCCAGAATTGGCAGGATTTTCCTGGGATTTTCTACCACAGCCTCCAGTGTGTCCAGTTTGACTCCTATAACAGAGCCAGCCTTTCTAATCAGTTTATTGAGCCTGTTGGCATAATCCGTGTTGATGCCATTGCCCCAGCACAGCACTGCATAGAGGATTGTCCTGGTGACAGCAGACTGGTAGAACATGTGAAGGAGAGGCCTGCATATTCCAAAGGATCTCAGTCTCCTCAGGAAGTAGAGGCGACTCTGGCCCTTCTTGTACACAGCCCCTGTGTTCATACTCCACTCAAGTCTGTCATCCGGGTGCATCCCCAGGTACCTGTAGGTCCTCCCCATCAATAATAACAGGGAGCAGTACAGGCTTACTCTTCCCAAAGTCCTTTCACAAACAAGAGAAAATCAGCAGATGCTGGAAATCCGAGCAACACACAAAATGCTGGAGGAAGTTGGCAGGCCAGGCAGCATCCATGGAAAAAAAGGTGCAGTCGATATTTCCTGTTGAAACCCTTGGGCCTGCTGAATTCCTCCATCGCCTTGTCTTACTGTTTTTGAGTTGCAGATGATTCAGCTTGCAACATTTGACAAAGTCCTCCACCAGGGCGCTGGTATTGATCCTGCCGTCCTCCCTTTATACAGCTATTACTGAGTGATCAGAGAATTTCTGCAGATGATATGACTCAGTGTTGTATCTAAATTCTGAGGTAAAAAATTCCAGTGTAAACAGGAAGGTCTTTGTTTATGTACGATTTTTCGTAGATTGTATTGTATTTTTCTGTAAATACTTGCAAGAAAAATGAATCTACAGTCTGTGGTAACATATACTATACGTACAGTACGCACTTCGTTAATAAATTTACTTTGTAGTGCCACACAACGTCCAGCAGACGGCGATATCGAGCCGCACCTTTGGCGGGCTCAGCAGCCTCCTCAGGCGGCTGACAGCGGTACTGCAGCGTCACGTCACTGTCAAAAAAAACTCAAGTAAATCCTGCGAAATGAGGCATCGTACCAAAAATATGTTCTAATCTAGAGAAAATCAGCGGGTTCAGCAGCATCGAAATGAATTGCCGATGCTTAGGGCCGAGACTCTTCATCGGTCACAGTGGCAAAGCAGACGTGCTTTTATAATCCCAGGTCGACAAAAATGTCGGCAGAAATATAATTTTATGATTCTGATTTGCCCTTTACAATTACAATTCAATCTCAAGAATTGCCCAGGCCAGCACTTATTGCACATCCCAAACTGCCCCTTGAGAATCTGGGGGTGGGGGTAAGGCCCTGCTGCAGTCCTTCTGGAGATTGGAACCTCAGCGTTGCTGCGGAGCGTTTAAACCCAGTGAAAGATCGGCGACATATTTCCAAGTCAGGACAAGAATGAGGGAAAAACACAAGATGCTGGCATCCGAGCAACAAACAATCTGCCGGAGGTTCACGAATTGAAAATACAGCCATAAACCAGTAGGTGATACCTCATTCTGACCCCGGCGCGGTTTCCCCTGTGTCTGGGACGTGGCGTGAAACTGCATGTTAAAGCCGTCAGTCTCCCAGAACTTTGAATGTACGCGTACAAGCCCTATGCCATCACGACATTGATCACTTTCGCTCCACGACTGGGCCCGGGTTCAGAGATTTCCTTCCGAAACAAGTACGCATCTTTGCCTCCCCCATCTTTCAAAGACCATCCGCCCAGATTCAACACGTCTTCCCTGCTGATTTCCGCTAATGAAACCGAAATACAGCCGTTTAAGGTGATTGCAGGAAAGTATAGGAGGATATCAGAGGTAGATTTATTTTGACACAGATTGGTGTGTGTGTGTGTGTGTGTGTGAGACAGAGAGAGAGACACACTGCCTAGGCTGGTGATAGAGACAGGGACACTTACACAGAGTTGTGTGTGTGTGAGACACACTGCCTAGGTTGCTGATAGAGCCAGAGACATTTACGCATAGTGTGTGTGTGGAACGCACTTGCCAGGGTTGGTGGTGGAGACAGATACTTCTATGACAGTAAAATGTGTGAGGGAAGGGAGCGGTCAGATTGATTTTGGAGCAGGTCTGGGGAACATTGTGGGCATGCAATGGTATGGTTTATTATTGCTTATGTCCCGAAGTTTGTTTTGTGGCAGTAGTACAGCACAAGATATAAAAATACTATAAGGTAAATAAATGTAATGTACACAATGGAAGAATCCGATGGTGATCATGGTTTTATGGACTGTTCAGAAATCTGATGGAAGTGGGGTAGAACTTATTCCTGATGCGTTGAGTTTTGGTCTTCTGGCTCCTATGCCTTCTACCTGATGGTAGTAATGAGAAAGGGACATGTCCTGGATGGTGTGGTCCTAATGATGGACGCTACTCTCTTGAGGCCTGTTTCTCAGCGATGTTGCCGATGGTGAAGCAGGTTAAACCCATGAGTTTACATCCCTTTTCCAATCCTGTGGATTGGCGCTTCCATACCAGATAATGATGTAACGAGTCACCGTTCATCTGTCGAAATTTTATGGAGTCTTTGGTGACCTACTCAATCTCAAACTCCTAATGAAGCAGTGTGTTGCGCTGGAATGTGGGGCGATTCTTGCACTGTTTCTGTCACTGTTAATGCAGACACCACGTTTCAAAGTTCAACGTAAATTTATGATCAAAGAACATATCTGCCACCGGACACAAGCCTGCAGTTCTTTCCTTTGGGGGATACTCAGTAAATCCAACAACCATAGTAGAATCAATGAAAGACCCCATCCAAAAGGGCAGACAACCGGTGTGTGAAAGACAACCAACTGTGCAAATAGGAAGGAAAAAAATAATAAATATGTAAGCAATAAGTCTTGAGAACATGTGATGGAGTCTTTGTCAGTGAGTCCATAGGTTGTGGGAACATTTCAATGATGGGGCAAATGAAATTGAGTGGTTCAGGAGCCTGATAGTTGAGGGGTAATAACTGTTTCTGGACCTGGTGGTGTGGGTCCTGAGGCTTCTGTACCTTCTTCCTGATGGCAACAGTGAGAAGAGAGCATGGCCTGGGTGGTGAGGTTCCTGATGACGGATGCTGTTTTCCTGTGACAGCGTTCCGTGTTGATGTGCCCAGTGGAATACTGAATGTTTGGATATTCACGTGATACATACATTAATCTGAATCTAATGAAGTTTAGCCCCTGGCGGGTCTCCTTCGTGATTGCATCAATATGCTGTGCCCAGGATAGATTCTATGAGATGCTGGGCCCACTGCCAGCCTTTGGATGTGGCACAGATTCACCAGGATCCACAAACTGGCATTTATTCCCCCGGGATTTATGATAGTTAGAGAACAACTCAATCAGAATGGAATTGATAAGCAGGGAACCGGTTCCCGTCGATCCAGGACTATGGGAACTGGGGATGTGGTCAGGATCTGAACGTTGGAGCTGGGCATTTGGGAATAACATTTAGAAAGGACAGTACTATCATAGTGGAGAGAGTTGGAATGTCTCAGGGATGGAGGGAGAGGGGAAAGGGATTGATTTAAAACGTCAGCCTTTGAAAGGCTTAGATAGATTGGTTGTGGAGAGAATGTTCCTGTAGTAGGAGCAGTGGGATTTATTACACCCCATTAGTATTGAGATGAGGAGGGATTTCTTTATGCCGAGGGTGGTGACTCGGTGGAGTTCATTGGGTGTATTTAAAGCGGAGGTTCATTCGTAAGAGGTTATGGGGAGAAGGCAGGATAATGGGACAAATAAACCAGCCACGATGGAATGGTGGAGCATTCGAACAGAACGTCCTCTGCCTCACCCACACCACCCACCCTGCTGACTAATGGAGACAGATGTCGGGTGTCTACAAGCAAATAGTCTTTAATGCCCTTGCTTTGCTGAGCCCTCCTCCCTGTCCTGTACAATGTTGTGAGCGGTCAGCACAGCGATGCTGCCGATGATAACGCCAGCGCCGCCGAGATCATAGGCGTCAACGGGTTCGTTGAGCACGAAATACTGGACGGTCATGGTGACCACCACCTCAGAGTGGAGTAGGGCACAGACCAGGGCCGGGTGTGCCTTGGTGACGGCGTAATTGGCGCAGAAGAAGGAGACCAGGGCCAGGAGGGTGAGGCCGACCACGCAGCTCCAGGTGAGTGGGTCGGTGGTGACCACGGGCTCCTGGAGCAGGGGGACCAATGGTGCGCACAGCAAGCTGCCCACAACACCGAAGGTGAAGGCGGCCGTCAGCAGTTTGGCTGGGTGCGAAAGAGCGCGGAACAGGAACAGGGCCACTGAGAGCGCCAGACCCCCCAGCACGGCCAGCACGTAGCCCAGTAGCTCGGCGAGGAGCTTGCCCCTCCTCAGTCCTGCCAGGTCAGGGGCCACGATGAGCGAGAGGCCGGCCGTGCTGCCCAGCAGGCCCAGCCAGTCCCAGCAGCTGAGGCGTTGCGTGCCGAGGGCCGCGCTCATCAGCGCGGAGCAGAGCGTCGAGGTGCCTTTCCGCACGGTGGTGGCGCTCCCGGCTGGGATCAACATGAACGAGCTGTAGGCGCAGCCCACCGACAGCACGTTGACCACGGCGTGCGCGAAGATAGGTCTCCAGGCAGATCGGGGCCCGAACAGCGGCAGCCCCTGGCACTTCATGGTGAAAGCCAGCCCTACATGAAGGAGGCAGCGGAAGAGCAGGATCTCCAGCGAGGGCATCCGCGATGCCTGGTGGGCGATGCGGGCAAACGGCGCCACAAAACCGGCGGGCACTCCGCCTCCAAATAGGGCCACCACCAGACCTCGGCCGCTGTCCGACAAGCAGCTGCCCGACCCACACCGGGTGGCCGCCGGTGCTCGCCGCCCCTTCTGATGCTCTACCGTCTGCTGCATCGGGCTGACAGAGGGACCTGGACAGAGACAGAGGAGAGAGGGTCACAGGGTGAAAGGACACAGGACCGAGATTCCCATCTATGCTACTCCTGTTTGCCTGCCTTGGGTCCATATCCCTCTGAATCTTTACTGCCTGTGTACCTGTCCAAGTGTCTCTGAATGTTAGTAAAATTACCTGCAAGCGCCTCCTCTGGAAGTTCGTCCAGATGCAGACCGGGTGAAAAAGTTCCCTCTCAGGTTTCCTCCGCACTCTCCTTAAACTGGTGCCCTGTAGTTTTTGATTCCCCAACCCTAGGGAACAGAGTGTATTCACTTTTTCTGCGTCCCTCATAATTTTATACACCTCCACAATATCGCCCCACATTTGCGAACCTCTCTCTATAACCCAGTCCCTTGTCCCTGAAATATTTTCATAAATTTCCTCTGCACTCTTTCCAGCTTAATGAAACCTTTCCTACACCAAGGCAACCAAAACCGAGCATGATATTACATCAAAAGACACAGCAGCAGAATTAGGCCATTCAGCCCATCGAGTCTGCTCCACCTTCCATCATGGCTGATCCGTGATCCCACTCAACTCCATACACCACTCTTACCATAATCTTCGATGCCCTGACCAATCAGGAAACTCTCAGTTTTTGCTTTAAATATACCCTAATGTGGACCTGGCCTCCACCGCAGTCTGTGACAGAGCTTTCCATGGATTCACTGCTCTCTGGCTAAAAAAAAAATCCCTCCTTAACTCTGTTCTAAAGGGTTGCCCCTCAATTTTGAGATCTGGACATCCCCCAACATAGGAAACATCCTCTCCACATCCAACCTATCTAGTCCTTTCAACATTCGGTAGGTTTCAATGAGGTCCCCACGCATTCTTCTAAATTCCAGTGAGTACAGGCCCAGAGCTGCCAAATGTGCATGTTAACCCCTTCATTCCTGGAATCATCATTTTGAACCTCATCTGGACTCTCTCCAGTGACAACACATCCTTTCTGAGATAAGGGGCCCAAAACTGTTGACAATACTCCAAGTGCAGCCTGACTAGTGTCTTAAAAAGGCTCAGCAATATCTCCTTGCTTTCATATTCTATCCCCTTTGAAATAAATGCCAACAATGTATTTGCCTTCTTTACCACAGACTCAACCTGGAAATTAACCTTCTGGGAGTCTTGCACGAGGACTCATAAGTCTCTCTGCACCTCTGATGTTTGAATCTTGTCCCCATTTAGATAATAGTCCGCACTACTGTTCCTTTCACCAAAATACATTATCATTCATTTCCCAACACTGTATTCCATCGCATTGCTTCCTCAGCACTACCTACCCCTCCACCTGCAAACATCTGCAAACATCATCTGCAAACTTTGCCACAAAGTCATCAATTCCATTATCAAAATCATTGCCAAACGATGTGAAAATTAGCGATCCCAGTACTGACCCCTGAGGAACACCGCTAGTCACCGGCAGCCAACCAGAAAGGCCCCTTTTATTCCCGCTCGCTGCCTGCTGCCTGTCAGCCATTCCACTATCCATGCCAGTATCCTTCCTGTAATGCCATGGCATTTTATCTTGTTAAGCAGCCTCATGTATGGTACTTTATCAAGTGCTTTTTGAAAATCCAAGTAAATGACATCCACTACCTCTCCTGTGACCACCCTGCTTATTACTTTCTTGAAGAACTCTAACAGGTTTGTCAGGCAAGATTTTCCTTTACAGAAACCATGCTGACTTTGATTTATTTTATCATTAGTCACCACATGCCTTGAAACCTTATCCTTAGTAGACTCCAACACTTTCCCAACCACTGAGCTTAGGCTAACTGGCCTTTCGTTTGCCTTCCTCCATTCTTAAAGAGCGGAGTGACATTTGCGATTTTCCAGCCCTCCAGAACCATGCCAGAATTGTGTGATTCTTGAAAGATCATAACCAATGCATCTTCTATCTCTTCAGCAAACTCTTTCAGGACTCTGGGTTCCATCTGGTCCAGGTGACTTATCCACCTTAATTCATTTCAGTTTGCCTAGCACTATTTCCTTTGTAATAATAATGGCACTCACTCCTGCTCCCTGACACACTGCTAATGTCTTCCACAGTGAAGACAGATGCAAAGTACTTATTAAGTTCATCTGCCTTTTCTTTGTCCCCCATTACTAACTCACCAGCATCATTTTCCAGTGGTCCAATATCAACTCTGAGCTCCCTTTTACTTTTTATATAACTGAAAAAACTTCTAGTATCTTGCTATATATTATTGGCTAGTTTGCCCTCATATTTCATCTTTTCCCTTTCTGGAGCTTTTTAGTTGCCTTTTGTTGGATTTTAAAAGCTTCACAATCTTCCAACATTCCACTCACTTTTGCTACCCTTTCCTTGGCTTTTATGCAGTCCTTAACTTCCCTTGTCTGCCTCAGTTGCCTACACCTGGCATTTGAGAACTTCTTCTGTGGGACATATCTATTCTGCGCTATGTGAACTATTCCCAGACATTTCAGCCACCTCTGCTTTGTCATTATCCACCTGGGCAAACTCCTCTTGCATGTCCCTGTACTTCCCTTTATTCCATTGCGATACTGATGCATGTGACTTCTGCTTCTCCCTCTCAAACTGCAGTATGAATTCAATCAATTTATTCTGAATGCTATGTTCTTTTAAATACATCACCTTCAGTCCTATATTCCTTGTCCTTTTGAATTTTGCCTCTGTTGTATAATTTAATTCTTTGTCTGCACTTGTATTCAATCATTGGCTTGTCCTTCCTTATGTTCATGTTACACCCAGGTAAACCTACGCAAACCATACTCCAATGTGACCTCACCAGCATTTAGTATAACTGCAACACAGCGTCCAAACTACCTCCTGTACCTAATAAAGTGACCACTGGGTAGATTTACTGTCTTCTGCTGCTGTCGGCCATCCACTTCAAGGTTCAATGTTGTTCATTACGAGATGCTCTTCTGCACAGCACTGTGGTAACGTGTGGTTATTTCAGTTACTGTCAGCTTGACCCAGTCTGGCCATTCTCCTCTGACCTCTCTCATTAACGAGTTCTTTTCACCCTGTCATTCACTGGATTTTTTTGCTTCTCTGTGAACTCTAGAGCAGAGATACCCAACCTGGGGTCCATGCATCCCTCGTTTTATGACGTTGGTCCATGGCATTCAAAAAGGTTAGGAACCCCTGCCCTAGAGACTGCTGTGTGTGAAAATCCCAGGAGATCGGCAGTTTCTGAGATACTCAAACCTCCCTGTCTGGCACCAACAATCATTCCACGGTCAAAGTCACTTACATCGCGTTCCTTCCCCATTCTGATGTTTGGTCCGAACAAAGACTGAACCTCTTCACCATGTCTGCATGCTTTTATGCAGTGAGTTTCCGCCCCATTATATTATTTAATGAGCTGGTGTAGCTTATAAAATGGCCAATAATATGTATACTTAGTGCCCTGACTAATAAAGGCCAGAGAGCCAGAAGCAACCTTGTCTATCTGTGACACCACTTTCAGGGAACCACGTACTGTTCTACAATACTCTCACTCTTCACTGTGAAAGTCTGCCCTCATTTCTCTTCGCAACATGCAATGGTTCACACTGATCTGAATTAGGCTTGCCATTCCTCAAACACTAATGAAGATCGCTCGGTAAATCCTGATTTCCATGTTCACTGTCATCTACACCACCAATCGCACTGTTATCTGCCAACTAACTAACCATGTCCTCCACATACTCATTCAAGACTTTGATATTCTTGACGTCATTTGTCAGACCTCACTGGGAGCACGGTGCACAGTTCCAGTCTCCATATCCCTGGGTCACACAACAGTGGGAGCACGGTGCACAGTTAAAGTCTCCATGTCCCTGGGTCAGACCACACCAAGAGCACCGTGCACAGTTCCAGTCTCCGTATCCTGGGCTAGACAACAGTGGGAACACTGTGAACAGTTCCAGTCTCAGTGTCCTGCGGTAGACAACAATGGGACCACTGTGCACAGTTCCAGTCTCCATATCCTGAGGTAGACAACAGTGGGACCACCGTGCACAGTTCCAGTCTCTGTATCCTGGGGTAGACAACAGTGGGACCACTGTACACAGTTCCAGTCTCCGTATCCTGGGGTAGACAACAATGGGACCACCGTGCACAGTTCCAGTCTCTGTATACTGGGGTAGAAAACAGTGGGACCACCGTGCACAGTTCCAGTCTCAGTATCCCTGGGGTAGACAACAGTGGGACCACCGCGCACAGTTCCAGTCTCTGTATCGCTGGGGTAGAAAACAGTGGGACCACCGTGCACAGTTCCAGTCTCGTTATCCCTGGGGTAGACAACAATGGGACCACCGTGCACAGTTCCAGTCTCCATATCCCTGGGGTAGACAACAGTAGGACCACAATGCTCATTTGCAGTCTCTGTATCCTGGGGAAGACAGCAGTGGGACCATCGTGCACAGTTCCGGACTCTGTATCCTGGGGTAGACAACAGGGGACCACCGGGCACAGTTCCAGTCTCTGTATCCAGGGGGTAGACAACAGTGGGACCACCGTGCACAGTTCCAGTCTCTGTATACTGTGGTAGACAACAGTGGGACCACCGGGCACAGTTCCAGTCTCCGTATCCCTGGGGTAGACAGCAGTGGGACCACTGTGCACAGTTCCAGTCACTGTAATCTGTGGTAGACAACAGTGGGACCACCGTGCACAGTTCCAGTCGCTCTATATTGGGGAAGACAACAGTGGGACCACCGTGCACAGTTCCAGTCTCAGTAACATGCGATAGACAACAATGGGACCACCGTGCACAGTTCCAGTCCCTGAATCCCTGGGGTAGACAACAGTGGGACCACCGTGCACAGTTCCAGTCTCTGTATCCCAGGGGTAGACAACAGTGGGACCACCGTGCACCGTTCCAGTCTCTGTATCCTGGGGTAGACAACAGAGGGACCACCGTGCACAGTTCCAGTCTCTGTATCCCAGGGGTAGACAACAGTGGGACCACCGTGCACCGTTGCAGTCTCTTTATCCCTGGGGTAGATAATAGTGGGACCACCATGCACAGTTCCAGTCTCTGTATCCCAGGGGTAGACAACAGTGGGACCACCGTGCACAGTTCCAGTCTCTGTATCCCTGGATAGACAACAGTGGGACCACCGGGCACAGTTCCAGTCTCTGTATCCACGGGGTAGACAACAGTGGGACCACCGTGCACAGTTCCAGTCTCTGTATACTGTGGTAGACAACAGTGGGACCACCGTGCACAGTTCCAGTCTCCGTATCCCTGGGGTAGACAGCAGTGGGACCACTGTGCACAGTTCCAGTCTCTGTAATCTGTGGTAGACAACAGTGGGACCACCGTGCACAGTTCCAGTCGCTCTATACTGGGGAAGACAACAGTGGGACCACCGTGCACAGTTCCAGTCGCTCTATATTGGGGAAGACAACAGTGGGACCACCGTGCACAGTTCCAGTCTCAGTAACATGCGATAGACAACAATGGGACCACCGTGCACAGGTCCAGTCTCCGTATCCTGGGGTAGACAACAGTGGGACCACCGTGCACAGTTCCAGTCCCTGAATCCCTGGGGTAGACAACAGTGGGACCACCGTGCACAGTTCCAGTCTCTGTATCCCAGGGGTAGAGAACAGTGGGACCACCGTGCACCGTTCCAGTCTCTGTATCCTGGGGTAGACAACAGTGGGACCACCGTGCACCGTTGCAGTCCCTGTATCCTGGGGTAGACAACAGAGGGACCACCGTGCACAGTTCCAGTCTCTGTATCCCAGGGGTAGACAACAGTGGGACCACCGTGCACCGTTGCAGTCCCTGTATCCTGGGGTAGACAACAGAGGGACCACCGTGCACAGTTCCAGTCTCCATATCCCTGGGGTAGACAACAGTGGGACCACAATGCTCATTTGCAGTCTCTGTATCCTGGGGTAGACAGCAGTGGGACCACCGTGCACAGTTCCGGACTCTGTATCCTGGGGTAGACAACAGGGGACCACAATGCACAGTTCCAGTCTCTGTATCCCTGGAGAGACAACAGTGGGACCACCGGGCACAGTTCCAGTCTCTGTATCCACGGGGTAGACAGCAGTGGGACCATCGTGCACAGTTCCGGACTCTGTATCCTGGGGTAGACAACAGGGGACCACAATGCACAGTTCCAGTCTCTGTATCCAGGGGTAGACAACAGTGGGACCACCGTGCACAGTTCCAGTCTCCATATCCCTGGGGTAGACAACAGTGGGACCACCGTGCACAGTTCCAGTCTCTGTATCCCTGGATAGACAACAGTGGGAACACTGTGCACAGATCCAGTCTCTGTATCCTGGGGTAGACAACAGTGGGACAACCGGGCACAGTTCCAGTCTCTGTATCCACGGGGTAGACAACAGTGGGACCACCGTGCACATTTCCAGTCTCTGTATACTGTGGTAGACAACAGTGGGACCACCGTGCACAGTTCCAGTCTCCGTATCCCTGGGGTAGACAGCAGTGGGACCACTGTGCACAGTTCCAGTCTCTGTAATCTGTGGTAGACAACAGTGGGACCACCGTGCACAGTTCCAGTCGCTCTATACTGGGGAAGACAACAGTGGGACCACCGTGCACAGTTCCAGTCTCAGTAACATGCGTTAGACAACAATGGGACCACCGTGCACAGGTCCAGTCTCCGTATCCTGGGGTAGACAACAGTGGGACTACCGTGCAGAGTTCCAGTCCCCGAATCCCTGGGGTAGACAACATTGGGACCACCGTGCACAGTTCCAGTCTCTATATCCCAGGGGTAGACAACTGTGGGACCACCGTGCACAGTTCCAGTCTCTGTATCCCAGGGGTAGACAACAATGGGACCACCGTGCACCGTTCCAGTCTCTGTATCCTGGGGTAGTCAACAGAGGGACCACTGTGCACAGGTCCAGTCTCTGTATCCCAGGGGTAGACAACAGTGGGACCACCGTGCACCATTGCAGTCCCTGTATCCTGGGGTAGACAACAGAGGGACCACTGTGCACAGTTCCAGTCTCTTTATCCCTGGGGTAGATAATAGTGGGACCACCGTGCACAATTCCATTCTCTGTATCCTGGGGTAGACAACAGTGGGACCACCGTGCACCGTTGCAGTCCCTGTATCCTGGGGTAGACAACAGAGGGACCACCGTGCAGAGTTCCACTCTCAGTATCCTGGGGTAGACAACAGTGGGACCATCGTGTATAGTTCCGGTCTCTGTATCCAGGTGTAGACAACAGTGGGACCACCGTGCACAGTTCCAGTCTCCATATCCCTGGGGTAGACAACAGTGGGACCACCGTGCACAGTTCCAGTCTCCGTATCCTGGGGTAATCAACAGTGGGACCACCGAGCACAGTTCCAGTCTCAGTATCCACGGGGTAGATAACAGTGGGACCTCCATGCACAGTTCCAGTCTCTGTATCCAGCTGTAGACAACAGTGGGAACACCGTGCACAGTTCCAGTCTCCGTATCCCTGGGGTAGACAGCAGTGGGACCACCGTGCACAGTTCCAGTCTCAGTGACCTGCGATAGACAACAGTGGGACCACCGTGCACAGTTCCAGTCTCTGTATCCCAGGGGTAGACAACAATGGGACCACCGTGCACCGTTCCAGTCTCTGTATCCTGGGGTAGACAACAGAGGGACCACCGTGCACAGTTCCAGTCTCTGTATCCCAGGGGTAGACAACAGTGGGACCACCGTGCACCATTGCAGTCCCTGTATCCTGGGGTAGACAACAGAGGGACCACCGTGCACAGTTCCAGTCTCTTTATCCCTGGGGTAGATAATAGTGGGACCACCGTGCACAATTCCATTCTCTGTATCCTGGGGTAGACAACAGTGGGACCACCGTGCACCGTTGCAGTCCCTGTATCCTGGGGTAGACAACAGAGGGACCACCTTGCACAGTTCCAGTCTCTGTATCCCTGGGGTAGAAAACAGTGGGACCACCGTGCACAGTTCCAGTCTCTTTATCCCTGGGGTAGATAACAGTGGGACCACAGTGCACAATTCCATTCTCTGTATCCACGGGGTAGACAACAGTGGGACCATAATGCACAGTTCCAGTCTCCGTATCCCTGGGGTAGACAACAGTGGGACCACCGTGCACAGTTCCAGTCTCTGTATCCTGGGGTAGACAACAGTGGGACCGCCGTGCACAGTTCCAGTCTCAGTAACCTGCAGTAGACAACAATGGGACCACCGTGTACAGTTCCAGTCTCCGTATCCTGGGGTAGACAACAATGGGACCACCGTGCACAGTTCCAGTCTCCGTATCCCTGGGGTAGACAGCAGTGGGACAACTGTGCACAGTTCCAGTCTCTGTAATCTGTGGTAGACAACAGTGGGACCACCGTGCACAGTTCCAGTCTCTCTCTACTGGGGAAGACAACGGTGGGACCACCGTGCACAGTTCCAGTCTCTGTATCCTGGGGTAGTCAACAGTGGGACCACCGAGCACAGTTCCAGTCTCAGTATCCACGGGGTAGATAACAGTGGGACCTCCATGTACAGTTCCAGTCTCTGTATCCAGGTGTAGACAACAGTGGGAACACCGTGCACAGTTCCAGTCTCCGTATCCCTGGGGTAGACAGCAGTGGGACCACTGTGCACAGTTCCAGTCTATGTAATCTGTGGTAGACAACAGTGGGACCACCGTGCACAGTTCCAGTCTCAGTAACCTGCGATAGACAACAGTGGGACCACTGTGCACAATTCCAGTCTCTGTATCCCTGGGGTAGAAAACAGTGGGACAACCATGCACAGTTCCAGTCTCTTTACCCTGGGGTAGACAACAGTGGGACCACCGTGCACAGTTCCAGTCTCCGTATCCCTAGGGTAGGCAACAGTGGGACCACCGTGCACAGTTCCAGTCTCTGTATCCTGGGGTAGACAACAGTGGGACCACTGTGCACAGTTCCAGTCTCTGTAATCTGTGGTAGACAACAGTGGGACCACCGTGCACAGTTCCAGTCTCTCTATACTGGGGAAGACAACAGTGCAACAGTGGGACCACCGTGCACAGTTCCAGTCTCAGTAACCTGCGATAGACAACAGTGGGACTACCGTGTACAGGTCCAGTCTCCGTATCCTGGGGTAGAAAACAGTGGGACCACTGTGCACAGTTCCAGTCTCAGTAACCTGCGATAGACAACAGTGGGACCACCGTGTACAGGTCCAGTCTCCATGTCCCCGGGGTAGAAAACAGTGGGACCACCATGCACAGTTCCAGTCTCCGTGTCCCTGGGGTAGAGAACAGTGGGACCACCGTGCACAGTTCCAGTCTCCGTATCGCTGGGGTAGACAGCAGTGGGACAAATGTGCACAGTTCCAGTCTCTGTAATCTGTGGTAGACAACAGTGGGACCACCGTGCACAGTTCCAGTCTCTCTCTACTGTGGAAGACAACGGTGGGACCACCGTGCACAGTTCCAGTCTCCGTATCCTGGGGTAGACAACAGTGGGACCACCGTGCACAGTTCCAGTCTCCATGTCCCTGGGGTAGAAAACAGTGGGACCACCGTGCACAGTTCCAGTCTCCGTATCCTTGGGGTAGACAACAGTGGGACAACTGTGCACAGTTCCAGTCTCTGTAATCTGTGGTAGACAACAGTGGGACCACCGTGCACAGTTCCAGTCTCTCTCTACTGGGGAAGACAATGGTGGGACCACCGTGCACAGTTCCAGTCTCCGTGTCCTGGGGTAGACAACAGTGGGACCACCATGCACAGTTCCAGTCTCGGTATCCTGGGGTAGACAACAATGGGACCATCGTGCACGGTTCCAGTCTCAGTATCCTGGGGTAGACAACAATGGGACCACCGTGCACAGTTCCAGTCTCCGTATCCCTGGGGTAGAGAACAGTGGGACCACCGTGCACAGTTCCAGTCTCTGTATCCCAGGGGTAGACAACAGTGGGATCACCGTGCACTGTTCCAGTCTCTGTATCCTGGGGTAGACAACAGAGCGACCACAGTGCACAGTTCCAGTCTCTGTATCCCTGGGGTAGAAAACAGTGGGACCACCGTGCACAGTTCCATTCTCTGTATCCTGGGGTAGACAACAGTGGGACCACCGGGCAGAGTTCCAGTCTCCGTATCGCTGGGGTAGACAACAGTGGGACCACCGTGCACAGTTCCAGTCTCCGTATCCCTGGGGTATACAACAGTGGGACCACCGTGCACAGTTCCAGTCTCTGTATCCTGGGGTAGACAACAGTGGGACCACCGTGCACAGTTCCAGTCTCCGTATCCCTGGGGTATACAACAGTGGGACCACCGTGCACAGTTCCATTCTCTGTATCCTGGGGTAGACAACAGTGGGACCACCGGGCAGAGTTCCAGTCTCCGTATCGCTGGGGTAGACAACAGTGGGACCACCGTGCACAGTTCCAGTCTCCGTATCCCTGGGGTATACAACAGTGGGACCACCGTGCACAGTTCCAGTCTCTGTATCCTGGGGTAGACAACAGTGGGACCACCGTGCCCAGTTCCAGTGTCTGTATCCTGGGGTAGACAGCAGTGGGAATATCGTGCACAGTTCCGGACTCTGTATCCTGGGGTAGACAACGGGGGACCACAATGCACAGTTCCAGTCTCTGTATCCAGGGGTAGACAACAGTGGGACAATCGTGCACAGTTCCGGACTCTGTATCCCTGGGGTAGACAACAGTGGGACCACAATGCACAGTTCCAGTCTCTGTATCCTGGGGTAGACAACAATGGGACCGCCATGCAAAGTTCCAGTTTCTGTATCCCTGGGGTAGACAGCAGTGGGACCATCCTGCATAGTTCCAGTCTCTGTATCCAGGGGCAGACAAAAGTGTGAACACCGTGCACAGTTCCAGTCTCTGTATCCCTGGGTAGACAACAGTGGGAACACCGTGCACAGATTCGGTCTCTGTATCCTGGGGTAGACAACAGGGGACCACAATGCACAGTTCCAGTCTCTGTATCAAGGGGTAGACAACAGGGGACCGCAATGCACAGTTCCAGTCTCTGTATCAAGGGGTAGACAACAGTAGGACCACCGTGCACAGTTCCAGTCTCTGTATCAAGGGGTAGACAACAGTAGGACCACCGTGCACAGTTCCAGTCTCTGTATCCCTGGGGTAGAAAACAGTGGGACCACCGTGCACAGTTCCAGTCTCTGTATCACTGGGGTAGAAAACAGTGGGACCACCGTGCAGAGTTCCAGTCTCTGTATCCCTAGGGTAGACAACAATGGGACCATCGTGTACAGTTCCAGTCTCGGTATCCTGGGGTAGACAACAGGGGACCATCGTGTACAGTTCCGTTCTCTGCATCCTGGGGTAGACAACAGTGGGACCACAATGCAGAGTTCCGGTCTCTGTATCCAGGTGTAGACAACAGTGGGACCACCCTGCACAGTTCCAGTCTCCGTATCCCTGGGGTGGACAACAGTGGGACCAGCGTGCACAGTTCCAGTCTCCGTATCCCTGGGGTGGACAACAGTGGGACCACCCTGCACAGTTCCAGTCTCCGTATCCCTGGGGTGGACAACAGTGGAACCACCGTGCACAGTTCCAGTCTCTGTATCCTGGGATAGACAACAATGGGACCACCGTGCACAGTTCCAGTCTCTTTATCCATGGGGTAGACAACAGTGGGACCACCGTGCACAGTTCCAGTCTCAGTAACCTGCAGTAGACAGCAATGGGACCACCGTGCACAGGTCCAGTCTCCGTATCATGGGGTAGACAACAGTGGGACCACCGTGCACAGTTCCAGTCTCTGTATCCTGGGATAGACAACAGTGGGACCACCGTGCACAGTTCCAGTCTCTTTATCCCTGGGTTAGACAACAGTGGGACCACCGTGCACAGTTCCAGTCTCAGTAACCTGCAGTAGACAGCAATGGGACCACCGTGCACAGGTCCAGTCTCCGTATCCTAGGGTAGACAACAGTGGGACCACCGTGCACAGTTCCAGTCTCTGTATCCTGTGGTAGACAACAATGGGACCACCGTGCACAGTACCAGTCTCTGTATCCTGGGATAGACAACAGTGGGACCACAATGCACAATTCCAGTCTCCGTATCCCTGGGGTAGACAACAGTGGGACCCCCGTGCACTGTTGCAGTCTCTGTATCCCTGAGGTAGAAAACAGTGGGACCACCGTGCACAGTTCCGGTCTCTGTATCCTGGGATAGACAACAGTGGGACCACAATGCACAATTCCAGTCTCCGTATCCCTGGGGTATAAAACAGTGGAACCACCGTGCACAGTTCCAGTCTCTTTATCCCTGGGGTAGACAACAATGGGACCAGCGTGCACAGTTCCAGTCTCTGTATCCTGGGGTAGACAACAGTGGGACCACCGTGCACAGTTCCAGTCTCTGTATCCTGGGGTAGAAAACAGTGGGACCACCGCGCACATTTCCAGTCTCCTTATCCCTGGGGTAGACAACAGTGGGACCACAATGCACAATTCCAGTCTCTGTATCCTGGGGTAGACAACAGTGGGACCATCGTGTATAGTTCCGGTCTCTGTATCCAGGGGCAGACAACAGTTTGAACACCGTGCACAGTTCCAGTCTCCATGTCCCTGGTGTAGACAACAGTGGGACCACCGTGCGCAGTTCCAGTCTCTGTATCCTGGGGTAGACAACAGTGGGACCACCGTGCACAGTTCCAGTCTCTGTATCCCTGGGGCAGAAAACAGTGGGACCACCGTGCACAGTTCCAGTCTCTTTATCCCTGGGGTAGACAACACTGGGACCACCGAGCACAGTTCCAGTCTCTGGATCCCTGGGGTAGAAAGCAGTGGGACCACCGTGCACAGTTCCAGTCTCTTTATCCCTGTGGTAGACAACAATGGGACCAGCGTGCACAGTTCCAGTCTCTGTATCCTGCAGTAGACAACAATGGGACCACCGTGCACAGTTCCAGTCTGTGTATCCCTGGGGTAGAAAACAGTGGGACCACCGTGCACAGTTCCGGTCTCTGTATCCTGGGGTAGACAACAGTGGGACCACCGTGCACAGTTCCAGTCTCCATATCCCTGGGGTAGACAACTGTGGGACCACCGTGCACAGTTCCAGTCTCTGTATCCTGCAGTAGACAACTGTGGGACCACCGTGCACAGTTCCGGTCTCTGTATCCTGGGATGGACAACAGTGGGACCACAATGCACAATTCCAGTCTCCGTATCCCTGGGGTAGACAACAGTGGGACCCCCGTGCACTGTTGCAGTCTCTGTATCCCTGAGGTAGAAAACAGTGGGACCACCGTGCACAGTTCCGGTCTCTGTATCCTGGGATAGACAACAGTGGGACCACAATGCACAATTCCAGTCTCCGTATCCCTGGGGTATAAAACAGTGGAACCACCGTGCACAGTTCCAGTCTCTTTATCCCTGGGGTAGACAACAATGGGACCAGCGTGCACAGTTCCAGTTTCTGTATCCTGGGGTAGACAACAGTGGGACCACTGTGCACAGTTCCAGTCTCAGTAACCTGCAGTAGACAACAATGGGACCACTGTGCACAGGTCCAGTCTCCGAATCCTGGGGTAGACAACAGTGGGACCACCGTGCACAGTTCCAGTCTCTGTATCCTGGGGTAGAAAACAGTGGGACAACCGCGCACATTTCCAGTCTCCTTATCCCTGGGGTAGACAACAGTGGGAGCATCGTGCACAGTTCCGGTCTCTGTATCCTGGGGTAGTCAACAGTAGGACCACCGTTCACAGTTCCAGTCTCTGTATCCTGGGGTAGACAACAGTGGGACCATCGTGCACAGTTCCGGACTCTGTGTCCTGGAGTAGACAACAGGGGACCACAATGCACAGTTCCAGTCTCTGTATCCTGGGGTAGACAACAGTGGGACCACAATGCACAATTCCAGTCTCTGTATCCTGGGGTAGACAACAGTGGGACCATCGTGTATAGTTCCGGTCTCTGTATCCAGGGGCAGACAACAGTTTGAACACCGTGCACAGTTCCAGTCTCCATGTCCCTGGTGTAGACAACAGTGGGACCACCGTGCGCAGTTCCAGTCTCTGTATCCTGGGGTAGACAACAGTGGGACCACCGTGCACAGTTCCAGTCTCTGTATCCCTGGGGCAGAAAACAGTGGGACCACCGTGCACAGTTCCAGTCTCTTTATCCCTGGGGTAGACAACACTGGGACCACCGAGCACAGTTCCAGTCTCTGGATCCCTGGGGTAGAAAGCAGTGGGACCACCGTGCACAGTTCCAGTCTCTTTATCCCTGTGGTAGACAACAATGGGACCACCGTGCACAGTTCCAGTCTCTGTATGCTGGGGTAGACAACAGTGGGACCACCGTTCACAGTTCCAGTCTCTGTATCCTGGGGTAGACAACAGTGGGACCATCGTGCACAGTTCCGGACTCTGTGTCCTGGGGTAGACAACAGGGGTCCACAATGCACAGTTCCAGTCTCTGTATCCTGGGGTAGACAACAGTGGGACCACCGTGCACAGTTCCAGTCTCGGTATCCTGGGGTAGAAAGTAGTGGAACCACCGTGCACAGTTCCAGTCTCTTTATCCCTGGGGTAGACAACAATGGGACCAGCGTGCACAGTTCCAGTCTCTGTATCCTGCAGTAGACAACAATGGGACCACCGTGCACAGTTCCAGTCTGTGTATCCCTGGGGTAGAAAACAGTGGGACCACCGTGCACAGTTCCGGTCTCTGTATCCTGGGATGGACAACAGTGGGACCACAATGCACAGTTCCAGTCTCTGTATCCTGGGGTAGACAACAGTGGGACCACCGTGCACAGTTCCAGTCTCCATATCCCTGGGGTAGACAACTGTGGGACCACCGTGCACAGTTCCAGTCTCTGTATCCTGGGGTAGACAACAATGGGACCACCGTGCACAGTTCCAGTCTCGGTATCCTGGGGTAGAAAGTAGTGGAACCACCGTGCACAGTTCCAGTCTCTTTATCCCTGGGGTAGACAACAGTGGGACCACCGTGCACAGTTCCAGTCTCTTTATCCCTGGGGTAGACAACAGTGGGACCACCGTGCACAGTTCCAGTCTCAGTAACCTGCAGTAGACAGCAATGGGACCACCGTGCACAGGTCCAGTCTCCGTATCCTAGGGTAGACAACAGTGGGACCACCGTGCACAGTTCCAGTCTCTGTATCCTGTGGTAGACAACAATGGGACCACCGTGCACAGTACCAGTCTCTGTATCCTGGGATAGACAACAGTGGGACCACAATGCACAATTCCAGTCTCCGTATCCCTGGGGTAGACAACAGTGGGATCCCCGTGCACTGTTGCAGTCTCTGTATCCCTGAGGTAGAAAACAGTGGGACCACCGTGCACAGTTCCGGTCTCTGTATCCTGGGATAGACAACAGTGGGACCACAATGCACAATTCCAGTCTCCGTATCCCTGGGGTATAAAACTGTGGAACCACCGTGCACAGTTCCAGTCTCTTTATCCCTGGGGTAGACAACAATGGGACCAGCGTGCACAGTTCCAGTCTCTGTATCCTGGGGTAGACAACAGTGGGACCACTGTGCACAGTTCCAGTCTCAGTAACCTGCAGTAGACAACAATGGGACCACCGTGCACAGGTCCAGTCTCCGAATCCTGGGGTAGACAACAGTGGGACCACCGTGCACAGTTCCAGTCTCTGTATCCTGGGGTAGAAAACAGTGGGACCACCGCGCACATTTCCAGTCTCCTTATCCCTGGGGTAGACAACAGTGGGAGCATCGTGCACAGTTCCGGTCTCTGTATCCTGGGGTAGTCAACAGTAGGACCACCGTTCACAGTTCCAGTCTCTGTATCCTGGGGTAGACAACAGTGGGACCATCGTGTATAGTTCCGGTCTCTGTATCCAGGGGCAGACAACAGTTTGAACACCGTGCACAGTTCCAGTCTCCATGTCCCTGGTGTAGACAACAGTGGGACCACCGTGCGCAGTTCCAGTCTCTGTACCCTGGGGTAGACAACAGTGGGACCACCGTGCACAGTTCCAGTCTCTGTATCCCTGGGGCAGAAAACAGTGGGATCACCGTGCACAGTTCCAGTCTCTTTATCCCTGTGGTAGACAACAATGGGACCACCGTGCACAGTTCCAGTCTCTGTATGCTGGGGTAGACAACAGTGGGACCACCGTGCACAGTTCCAGTCTCTGTATGCTGGGGTAGACAACAATGGGACCACCGGGCACAGTTCCAGTCTCTGTATCCTGGGGTAGGCAACAGTGGGACCATCGTGCACAGTTCCGGACTCTGTGTCCTGGGGTAGACAACAGGGGACCACAATGCACAGTTCCAGTCTCTGTATCCTGGGGTAGACAACAGTGGGACCACCGTGCACAGTTCCAGTCTCGGTATCCTGGGGTAGAAAATAGTGGAACCACCGTGCACAGTTCCAGTCTCTTTATCCCTGGGGTAGACAACAATGGGACCAGCGTGCACAGTTCCAGTCTCTGTATCCTGCAGTAGACAACAATGGGACCACCGTGCACAGGTCCAGTCTCCGTATCCTGGGGTAGACAACAGTGGGACCACCGTGCACAGTTCCGGTTTCTGTATCCTGGGGTAGACAACAGAGGGACCACCGTGCACAGGTCCAGTCTCCGTATTCTGGGGTAGACAACAGTGGGACCACCGTGCACAGATCCTGTCTCTGTATCCTGGGGTAGACAACAGAGGGACCACCGTGCACAGTTCCAGTCTCCTTTTCCCTGGGGTAGACAACAGTGGGACCACCATGCGCAGTTCCAGTCTCTGTATCCTGGGGTAGACAACAGTGCGACCACCGTGCGCAGTTCCAGTCTCTGTATCCCTGGGGCAGAAAACAGTGGGACCACCGTGCACAGTTCCAGTCTCTTTATCCCTGGGGTAGACAACAGTGTGACCACAGTGCACAGATCCATTCTCTGTATCCCTGGATAGACAACAGTGGGACCACCGTGCACAGATCCGGTCTCTGTATCCTGTGGTAGACAACTGTGAGACCACCGTGCACAGGTCCACTCTCTGTATCCTGGGGTAGACAACACTGGGAGCACCGTGCACAGTTCCAGTCTCTGTATCCCTGGGTTAGAAAACAGTGGGACCACCGTGCAGAGTTCCAGTCTCTTTATCCCTAGGGTAGACAACAATGGGACCACCGTGCACAGTTCCAGTCTTTGTATCCTGGGGTAGACAACAGTGGGACCACCGTGCACACTTCCAGTCTCTGTATCCTGGGGTAGACAACAATGGGACCATCGTGTACAGTTCCAGTCTCGGTATCCTGGGGTAGACAACAGGGGACCACAATGCACAGTTCCAGTCTCTGTATCCTGGGGTAGATAACAGTGGGACCACCGTGCACAGTTCCAGTCTCGGTATCCTGGGGTAGACAATAGTGGGACCATCGTGTATAGTTCCACTCTCTGTATCCAGGTGTAGACAACAGTGGGACCACCATGCACAGTTCCAGTCTCCATATCCTTGGGGTAGACAACAGTGGGACCACCGTGCACAGTTCCGGTTTCTGTATCCTGTGTTAGACAACAGTGGGACTGCAATGCACAATTCCAGTCTCTGTATCCAGGGGTGGACAACAGTGGGACCACCGTGCACAGTTCCAGTCTCTGTATCCCTGGGGTAGAAACCAGTGGGACAACCGTGCACAGTTCCAGTCTCTTTATCCCTGGGGTAGACAACAGTGGGACCACCATGCACAGTTCCAGTCTCCATATCCTTGGGGTAGACAACAGTGGGACCACCGTGCACAGTTCCGGTTTCTGTATCCTGTGTTAGACAACAGTGGGACTGCAATGCACAATTCCAGTCTCTGTATCCAGGGGTGGACAACAGTGGGACCATCGTGTATAGTTCCGGTTTCTGTATCCTGGGTTAGACAACAGTGGGACTGCAATGCACAATTCCAGTCTCTGTATCCTGGGGTAGACAACAATGGGACCATCGTGTATAGTTCCGGTCTCTGTATCCAGGGGCAGGCAACACTGGGAGCACCGTGCACAGATCCATTCTCTGTATCCCTGGATAGACAACAGTGGGACCACCGTGCACAGATCCGGTCTCTGTATCCTGTGGTAGACAACTGTGAGACCACCGTGCACAGGTCCACTCTCTGTATCCTGGGGTAGACAACACTGGGAGCACCGTGCACAGTTCCAGTCTCTGTATCCCTGGGTTAGAAAACAGTGGGACCACCGTGCAGAGTTCCAGTCTCTTTATCCCTAGGGTAGACAACAATGGGACCACCGTGCACAGTTCCAGTCTTTGTATCCTGGGGTAGACAACAGTGGGACCACCGTGCACACTTCCAGTCTCTGTATCCTGGGGTAGACAACAATGGGACCATCGTGTACAGTTCCAGTCTCGGTATCCTGGGGTAGACAACAGGGGACCACAATGCACAGTTCCAGTCTCTGTATCCTGGGGTAGATAACAGTGGGACCACCGTGCACAGTTCCAGTCTCGGTATCCTGGGGTAGACAATAGTGGGACCATCGTGTATAGTTCCACTCTCTGTATCCAGGTGTAGACAACAGTGGGACCACCATGCACAGTTCCAGTCTCCATATCCTTGGGGTAGACAACAGTGGGACCACCGTGCACAGTTCCGGTTTCTGTATCCTGGGTTAGACAACAGTGGGACTGCAATGCACAATTCCAGTCTCTGTATCCAGGGGTGGACAACAGTGGGACCATCGTGTATAGTTCCGGTTTCTGTATCCTGGGTTAGACAACAGTGGGACTGCAATGCACAATTCCAGTCTCTGTATCCTGGGGTAGACAACAATGGGACCATCGTGTATAGTTCCGGTCTCTGTATCCAGGGGCAGACAACAGTGTGAACACAGTGCACAGTTCCAGTCTCCATGTCCCTGGGGTAGACAACAGTGGGACCACCATGCGCAGTTCCAGTCTCTGTATCCTGGGGTAGACAACAGTGCGACCACCGTGCGCAGTTCCAGTCTCTGTATCCCTGGGGCAGAAAACAGTGGGACCACCGTGCACAGTTCCAGTCTCTTTATCCCTGGGGTAGACAACAGTGTGACCACAGTGCACAGATCCATTCTCTGTATCCCTGGATAGACAACAGTGGGACCACCGTGCACAGATCCGGTCTCTGTATCCTGTGGTAGACAACTGTGAGACCACCGTGCACAGGTCCACTCTCTGTATCCTGGGGTAGACAACACTGGGAGCACCGTGCACAGTTCCAGTCTCTGTATCCCTGGGTTAGAAAACAGTGGGACCACCGTGCAGAGTTCCAGTCTCTTTATCCCTAGGGTAGACAACAATGGGACCACCGTGCACAGTTCCAGTCTTTGTATCCTGGGGTAGACAACAGTGGGACCACCGTGCACACTTCCAGTCTCTGTATCCTGGGGTAGACAACAATGGGACCATCGTGTACAGTTCCAGTCTCGGTATCCTGGGGTAGACAACAGGGGACCACAATGCACAGTTCCAGTCTCTGTATCCTGGGGTAGACAACAGTGGGACCACCGTGCACAGTTCCAGTCTCGGTATCCTGGGGTAGACAACAGTGGGACAATCGTGTACAGTTCCGTTCTCTGCATCCTGGGGTAGACAACAGTGGGACCACAATGCAGAGTTCCGGTCTCTGTATCCAGGTGTAGACAACAGTGGGACCACCCTGCACAGTTCCAGTCTCCGTATCCCTGGGGTGGACAACAGTGGGACTGCAATGCACAGTTCCAGTCTCCATGTCCCTGGGGTAGACAACAGTGGGACCACCATGCGCAGTTCCAGTCTCTGTATCCTGGGGTAGACAACAGTGCGACCACCGTGCGCAGTTCCAGTCTCTGTATCCCTGGGGCAGAAAACAGTGGGACCACCGTGCACAGTTCCAGTCTCTTTATCCCTGGGGTAGACAACAGTGTGACCACAGTGCACAGATCCATTCTCTGTATCCCTGGATAGACAACAGTGGGACCACCGTGCACAGATCCGGTCTCTGTATCCTGTGGTAGACAACTGTGAGACCACCGTGCACAGGTCCACTCTCTGTATCCTGGGGTAGACAACACTGGGAGCACCGTGCACAGTTCCAGTCTCTGTATCCCTGGGTTAGAAAACAGTGGGACCACCGTGCAGAGTTCCAGTCTCTTTATCCCTAGGGTAGACAACAATGGGACCACCGTGCACAGTTCCAGTCTTTGTATCCTGGGGTAGACAACAGTGGGACCACCGTGCACACTTCCAGTCTCTGTATCCTGGGGTAGACAACAATGGGACCATCGTGTACAGTTCCAGTCTCGGTATCCTGGGGTAGACAACAGGGGACCACAATGCACAGTTCCAGTCTCTGTATCCTGGGGTAGACAACAGTGGGACCACCGTGCACAGTTCCAGTCTCGGTATCCTGGGGTAGACAACAGTGGGACAATCGTGTACAGTTCCGTTCTCTGCATCCTGGGGTAGACAACAGTGGGACCACAATGCAGAGTTCCGGTCTCTGTATCCAGGAGTAGACAACAGTGGGACCACCCTGCACAGTTCCAGTCTCCGTATCCCTGGGGTGGACAACAGTGGGACCACCGTGCACAGTTCCAGTCTCTGTATCCTGGGGTAGACAACAGTGGGATCACCCTGCACAGTTCCAGTCTCCGTATCCCTGGGGTAGACAACAGTGGGACCACCGTGCACAGTTCCAGTCTCTGTATCCTGGGGTAGACAACAATGGGACCACCGTGCACAGTTCCAGTCTCTTTATCCCTGGGGTAGACAACAGTGGGACCACCGTGCACAGTTCCAGTCTCAGTAACCTGCAGTAGACAGCAATGGGACCACCGTGCACAGGTCCTGTCTCCGTATCCTGGGGTAGACAACAGTGGGACCACCGTGCACAGTTCCAGTCTCTTTATCCCTGGGGTAGACAACAGTGGGACCACCGTGCACAGTTCCAGTCTCAGTAACCTGCAGTAGACAACAGTGGGACCACCGTGCACAGTTCCAGTCTGTGTATCCCTGGGGTAGAAAACAGTGGGACCACCGTGCACAGTTCCGGTCTCTGTATCCTGGGATAGACAACAGTGGGACCACCGTACGCAGTTCCAGTCTCTGTATCCTGGGGTAGACAAAAGTGGGACCACCGTGCACAGTTCCAGTCTCTGTATCCCTGGGGTAGAAACCAGTGGGACAACCGTGCACAGTTCCAGTCTCTTTATCCCTGTGGTAGACAACAATGGGACCACCGGGCACAGTTCCAATCTACATATCCTGGGGTAAACAACAGTGGGGCCATCGTGTACAGTTCCGTTCTCTGTATCCTGGGGTAGAGAACAGTGGGACCACAATGCAGAGTTCCAGTCTCTGTATCCTGGGGTAGACAACAGTGGGACCACCGTGCACAGTTCCGGTTTCTGTATCCTGGGTTAGACAACAGTGGGACCACAATGCAGAGTTCCAGTCTCTGTATCCTGGCGTAGTCAACATTGGGACCACCGTGCACAGTTCCAGTCTCTGTATCCCTGGGGTAGAAACCAGTGGGACAACCGTGCACAGTTCCAGTCTCTTTATCCCTGGGGTAGACAACAATGGGACCACCGTGCACAGTTCCAGTCTCCATATCCCTGGGGTAGTCAACAGTTGGACCACCGTGCACAGTTCCAGTCTCTGTATCCCTGGGTAGACAACAGTGGGACCACCGTGCACAGATCTGGTCTCTGTATCCTGGGGTAGACAACAGTGGGACCACCGTGCACAGTTCCAGTCTCCATATCCGTGGGGTAGACAACAGTGGGACCACCGTGCCCAGATCCAGTCTCTGTATCCTGGGGTAGACAACAGTGGGACCACCATGCGCAGTTCCAGTCTCTGTATCCTGGGGTAGTCAACATTGGGACCACCGTGCCCAGTTCCAGTCTCTGTATCCCTGGGGCAGAAAACAGTGTGACCACCGTGCACAGTTCCAGTCTCTGTATCCTAGGGTAGACAACAGTGGGACCATCGTGTATAGTTCCGGTCTCTGTATCCAGGGGTAGACAACAGTGGGACCACCGTGCACAGTTCCAGTCTCCATGTCCCTGGGGTAGACAACAGTGGGACCACCGTGCACAGTTCCAATCTCCGTGTCCCTGGGGTAGACAACAGTGGGACCACCGTGCACAGTTCCTGTCTCCGTATCTTTGGGTAGACAACAGTGGGACCACCGTGCACAGTTCCAGTCTCCGTATCCTGGGGTAGACAACAGTGGGACCACCGTGCACAGTTCCAGTCTCGGTATCCTGGGGTAGACAACAGTGGGACCATCGTGCACAGCTCCGGACTCTGTATCCTGGGGTAGACAACAGTGGGACCACCGTGCACAGTTCCAGTCTCCATATCCGTGGGTTAGACAACAGTGGGACCACCGTGCACAGTTCCGTTCTCTGTATCCTGGGGTAGACAACAGTGGGACCGCAATGCAGAGTTCCAGTCTCTGTATCCAGGTGTAGACAACAGTGGGACCACCGTGCACAGTTCCGGTTTCTGTATACTGGGTTAGACAACAGTGGGACCACCGTGCACAGTTCCAGTCTCCGTATCCTGGAGTAGTCAACAGTGGGACCACCGGGCACAGTTCCAGTCTCTGTTTCCACGGGGTAGATAACAATGGTACCTCCATGCACAGTTCCAGTCTCTGTATATTGTGGTAGACAACAGTGGGACCACCGTGCATAGTTCCAGGCTCAGTATCCCTGGGTTAGACAACAGTGGGACCACCGTGCGCAGTTCCAGTCTCTGTATCCTGGGGTAGACAACAGTGGGACCACCGTGCACAGTTCCAGTCTCTGTCTCCCTGGGGTAGACAACAGTGAGAACATCGTGCACAGTTCCGGACTCTGTATCCTGGGGTAGACAACAGGTGACCACAATGCACAGTTCCAGTCTCTGTATCCTGGGGTAGACAACAGTGGGACCACCGTGCACAGTTCCAGTCTCTGTATCCCTGGGGTAGACAACAGTGAGAACATCGTGCACGGTTCCGGACTCTGTATCCTGGGGTAGACAACAGGGGACCACAATGCACAGTTCCGGTCTCTGTATCGAGGGGTAGACAGCAGTGGGACCACCGTGCACAGTTCCAGTCTCCATGTCCCTGGGGTAGACAACAGTGGGACCACCGTGCACAGTTCCAGTCTCTGTGTCCCTGGGGTAGACAACAGTGGGACCACCGTGCACAGTTCCTGTCTCCGTATCTTTGGGTAGACAACAGTGGGACCACCGTGCACAGTTCCAGTCTCCGTATCCTGGGGTAGACAACAGTGGGACCACCGTGCACAGTTCCAGTCTCGGTATCCTGGGGTAGACAACAATGGGACCACCGGGCACAGTTCCAATCTACATATCCTGGGGTAAACAACAGTGGGGCCATCGTGTACAGTTCCGTTCTCTGTATCCTGGGGTAGAGAACAGTGGGACCACAATGCAGAGTTCCAGTCTCTGTATCCTGGGGTAGACAACAGTGGGACCACCGTGCACAGTTCCGGTTTCTGTATCCTGGATTAGACAACAGTGGGACCACAGTGCACAGGTCCAGTCTCTGTATCCTGGGGTAGACAACAGTGGGACCATCGTGTATAGTTCCGGTCTCTGTATCCAGGGGCAGACAACAGTGTGAACACCGTGCACAGTTCCAGTCTGCATGTCCGTGGGGTTGACAACAGTGGGACCACCATGCGCAGTTTCAGTCTCTGTATCCTGGGGTAGACAACAGTGGGACCACCGTGCGCAGTTCCAGTCTCTGTATCCCTGGGGCAGAAAACAGTGGGACCACCGTGCACAGTTCCAGTCTCTGTATCCCTGGATAGACAACAGTGGGACCACCGTGCACAGATCCGGTCTCTGTATCCTGTGGTAGACAACTGTGGGACCACCGTGCACCGTTCCACTCTCTGTATCCTGGGGTAGACAACACTGGGACCACCGTGCACAGTTCCAGTCTCTGTATCCCTGGGGTAGAAAACAGTGGGACCACCGTGCACAGTTCCAGTCTCTGTATCCTGGGGTGGGCAACAGTGGGACCACCGTGCACAGTTCCAGTCTCTGTATCCTGGGGTGGACAACAGTGGGACCACCGTGCACAGTTCCAGTCTCCGTATCCCTGGGGTAGACAACAGTGGGACCACCGTGCACAGTTCCAGTCTCAGTAACCTGCAGTAGACAGCAATGGGACCACCGTGCACAGTTCCAGTCTCTGTATCCTGGGGTAGACAACAGTGGGACCACCGTGCACAGTTCCAGTCTCCGTATCCCTGGGGTAGACAACAGTGGGACCACCGTGCACAGTTCCAGTCTCAGTAACCTGCAGTAGACAGCAATGGGACCACCATGCACAGTTCCAGTCTCCGTATCCCTGGGGTAGACAACAGTGGGACCACCGTGCACAGTTCCAGTCTCTGTATCCTGGGGTAGACAACAATGGGACCACCGTGCACAGTTCCAGTCTGTGTATACCTGGGGTAGAAAACAGTGTGACCACCGTGCACAGTTCCGGTCTCTGTATCCTGGGATAGACAACAGTGGGACCACAATGCACAATTCCAGTCTCTGTATCCTCGGGTAGACAACAGTGGGACCATCGTGTATAGTTCCGGTCTCTGTATCCAGGGGCAGACAACAGTGTGAACACCGTGCACAGTTCCAGTCTCCATGTCCCTGGGGTAGACAACAGTGGGACCACCGTACTCAGTTCCAGTCTCTGTATCCTGGGGTAGACAACAGTGGGTCCACCGTGCACAGTTCCAGTCTCTGTATCCCTGGGGTAGAAACCAGTGGGACAACCGTGCACAGTTCCAGTCTCCATTTCCCTGGGGTAGTCAACAGTTGGACCACCGTGCACAGTTCCAGTCTCTGCATCCTTGGGTAGACAACAGTGGGACCACCGTGCACAGATCTGGTCTCTGTATCCTGGGGTAGAGAACAGGGGACCGCAATGCACAGTTCCAGTCTCTGTATCCAGGGGTAGACAACAGTGGGACCACCGTGCACAGTTCCAGTCTCCATATCCCTGGGGTAGACAACACTGGGACCACCGTGCACAGTTCCAGTCTCTGTATCCCTGGATAGACAACAGTGGGACTACCGTGCACAGTTCCAGTCTCTGTATCCCTGGGGCAGAAAACAGTGGGACCACCGTGCACAGTTCCAGTCTCTGTATCCCTGGGGTAGAAAACAGTGGGACCACCGGGCACAGTTCTAGTCTCTTTATTCCTGGGGTAGACAACAATGGGACCACAATGCACAGTTCCAGTCTCTGTATCCAGGGGTAGACAACAGTGGGACCACCGTGCACAGTTCCAGTCTCCATGTCCCTGGGGTAGACAACAGTGGGACCACCGTGCACTGTTCCAGTCTCTGTATCCCTGGGGTAGAAAACAGTGGAACCACCGTGCACAGTTCCAGTCTCTTTATCCCTGGGGTAGACAAGAATGGGACCAGCGTGCACATTTCCAGTCTCTGTATCCTGGGGTAGACAACAGTGGGACCACCGTGCACAGTTCCAGTCTCAGTAATCTGCAGTAGACAACAATGGGACCACCGTGCACAGGTCCAGTCTCCGAATCCTGGGGTAGACAACAGTGGGACCACCGTGCACAGTTCCAGTCTCTGTATCCTTGGGTAGACAACAGAGGGACCACCGTGCACAGTTCCAGTCTGTGTATCCCTGGGGTAGAAAACAGTGGGACCACCGTGCACATTTCCAGTCTCCTTATCCCTGGGGTAGACAACAGTGGGAGCATCGTGCACAGTTCCGGTCTCTGTATCCTGGGGTAGACAACAGTGGGACCACAATGCACAATACCAGTCTCCGTATCCTGGGGTAGGCAACAGTGGGAACACCGTGCACAGTTCCAGTCTCTTTATCCCTGGGGTAGACAACAATAGGACTTCCATGCACAGTTCCAGTCTCAGTATCCTGGGGTAGACAGCAGTGGGACCACCGTGCACAGTTCCAGTCTCTGTATCGAGGTGTAGACAACAGTGGGACCAACCTGCACAGTTCCAGTCTCCGTATCCCTGGGGTGGACAACAGTGGGACCACCCTGCACAGTTCCAGTCTCCGTATCCCTGGGGTGGACAACAGTGGGACCACCGTGCACAGTTCCAGTCTCCGTATCCCTGGGGTAGACAACAGTGGGACCACCGTGCACAGTTCCTGTCTCCGTATCTTTGGGTAGACAACAGTGTGACCACCGTGCACAGTTCCAGTCTCCGTATCCTGGGGTAGACAACAGTGGGACCACCGTGCACAGTTCCAGTCTCGGTATCCTGGGGTAGACAACAATTGGACCACCGGGCACAGTTCCAATCTCCATATCCTGGGGTAGACAACAGTGGGACCATCGTGTACAGTTCCAGTCTCTGTATCCTGGGTTAGACAACAGGGGACCATCGTGTACAGTTCCGTTCTCTGTATCCTGGGGTAGACAACAGTGGGACCGCAATGCAGAGTTCCAGTCTCTGTATCCAGGTGTAGACAACAGTGGGACCACTGTGCACAGTTCCAGTCTCCATATCCTTGGGGTAGACAACAGTGGGACCACCGTGCACAGTTCCAGTCTTCGTATCCTGGGGTAGACAACAGTGGGACCACCGTGCACAGTTCCAGTCTCCGTATCCTGGAGTAGTCAACAGTGGGACCACCGGGCACAGTTCCAGTCTCTGTTTCCACGGGGTAGATAACAATGGTACCTCCATGCACAGTTCCAGTCTCTGTATACTGTGGTAGACAACAGTGGTACCACCGTGCATAGTTCCAGTCTCAGTATCCCTGGGTTAGACAACAGTGGGACCACCGTGCGCAGTTCCAGTCTCTGTATCCTGGGGTAGACAACAGTGGGACCACCGTGCACAGTTCCAGTCTCCGTGTCCCTGGGGTAGACAACAGTGAGAACATCGTGCACAGTTCCGGACTCTGTATCCTGGGGTAGACAACAGGTGACCACAATGCACAGTTCCAGTCTCTATATCCTGGGGTAGACAACAGTGGGACCACCGTGCACAGTTCCAGTCTCCGTGTCCCTGGGGTAGACAACAGTGGGACCACCGGGCACAGTTCCTGTCTCCGTATCTTTGGGTAGACAACAGTGGGACCACCGTGCACAGTTCCAGTCTCCGTATCCTGTGGTAGACAACAGTGGGACCACCGTGCACAGTTCCAGTCTCGGTATCCTGGGGTAGACAACAATGGGACCACCGGGCACAGTTCCAATCTACATATCCTGGGGTAAACAACAGTGGGGCTATCGTGTACAGTTCCGTTCTCTGTATCCTGGGGTAGAGAACAGTGGGACCACAATGCAGAGTTCCAGTCTCAGTATCCTGGGGTAGACAACAGTGGGACCACCGTGCACAGTTCCACTCTCTGTATCCAGGTGTAGACAACAGTGGGACCACCATGCACAGTTCCAGTCTCCATATCCTTGGGGTAGACAACAGTGGGACCACCGTGCACAGTTCCGGTTTCTGTATCCTGGGTTAGACAACAGTGGGACCACCGTGCACAGGTCCAGTCTCTGTATCCTGGGGTAGACAACAGTGGGACCACTATGCACAATTCCAGTCTCTGTATCCTGGGGTAGACAACAGTATGACCATCGTGTATAGTTCCGGTCTCTGTATCCAGGGGCAGACAACAGTGTGAACACCGTGCACAGTTCCAGTCTCCATGTCCCTGGGGTAGACAACAGTGGGACCACCATGCACAGTTCCAGTCTCCATGTCCCTGGGGTAGACAACAGTGGGACCACCGTGCGCAGTTCCAGTCTCTGTATCCCTGGGGCAGAAAACAGTGGGACCACCGTGCGCAGTTCCAGTCTCTGTATCCCTGGGGCAGAAAACAGTGGGACCACCGTGCACAGTTCCAGTCTCTGTATCCCTGGATAGACAACAGTGGGACCACCGTGCACAGATCCGGTCTCTGTATCCTGTGGTAGACAACTGTGGGACCACCGTGCACAGTTCCACTCTCTGTATCCTGGGGTAGACAACACTGGGACCACCGTGCATAGTTCCAGTCTCTGTATCCCTGGGGTAGAAAACAGTGGGACCACCGTGCACAGTTCCAGTCTCTTTATCCCTAGGGTAGACAACAATGGGACCATCGTGTACAGTTCCAGTCTCGGTATCCTGGGATAGACAACAGGGGACCACAATGCACAGTTCCAGTCTCTGTATCCTGTGGTAGACAACATTGGGACCACCGTGCACAGTTCCAGTCTCGGTATCTTGGGGTAGACAATAGTGGGACCATCGTGTACAGTTCCGTTCTCTGTATCCTGGGGTAGACAACAGTGGGACCACAATGCAGAGTTCCGGTCTCTGTATCGAGGTGTAGACAACAGTGGGACCAACCTGCACAGTTCCAGTCTCCGTATCCCTGGGGTGGACAACAGTGGGACCACCCTGCACAGTTCCAGTCTCCGTATCCCTGGGGTGGACAACAGTGGGACCACCGTGCACAGTTCCAGTCTCCGTATCCCTGGGGTAGACAACAGTGGGACCACCGTGCACAGTTCCAGTCTCAGTAACCTGCAGTAGACAGCAATGGGACCACCGTGCACATTCCAGTCTCCCTATCCCTGGGGTAGACAACAGTGGGACCACCGTGCACAGTTCCAGTCTCTGTATCCTGGGGTAGACAACAATGGGACCACCGTGCACAGTTCCAGTCTGTGTATCCCTGGGGTAGAAAACAGTGGGACCACTGTGCACAGTTCCGGTCTCTGTATCCTGGGATAGACAACAGTGGGACCACAATGCACAATTCCAGTCTCTGTAACCTGGGGTAGACAACAGTGGGACCATCGTGTATAGTTCCGGTCTCTGTATCGAGGGGCAGACAACAGTGGGACCACCGTACTCAGTTCCAGTCTCTGTATCCTGGGGTAGACAAAGTGGGACCACCGTGCACAGTTCCAGTCTATGTATCCCTGGGGTAGACAACAGTCAGACCACCGTGCACAGTTCCAGTCTCTGCATCCTTGGGTAGACAACAGTGGGACCACCGTGCACAGCTCCGGACTCTGTATCCTGGGGTAGACAACAGGGGACCACAATGCACAGTTCCAGTCTCTGTATTCAGGGGTAGACAACAGTGGGACCACCGTGCACATTTCCGGTCTCCATATCCCTGGGGTAGACAACAGTGGGACCACCGTGCACAGTTCCAGTCTCTGTATCCCTGGATAGACAACAGTGGGACCACCGTGCACAGATCCAGTCTCTGTATCCTGGGGTAGACAACAGTGGGACCACCATGCACAGTTCCAGTCTCTGTATCCTGGGGTAGTCAACAGTGGGACCACCGTGCCCAGTTCCAGTCTCTGTATCCCTGGGGCAGAAAACAGTGGGACCACCGTGCACAGTTCCAGTCTCTGTATCCCTGGGGTAGACAACAGTGGGACCACCGTGCACAGTTCCGGTTTCTGTATCCTGGGTTAGACAACAGTGGGACCACCGTGCACAGGTCCAGTCTCTGTATCCTGGGGTAGACAACAGTATGACCATCGTGTATAGTTCCGGTCTCTGTATCCAGGGGCAGACAACAGTGTGAACACCGTGCACAGTTCCAGTCTCCATGTCCCTGGGGTAGACAACAGTGGGACCACCATGCACAGTTCCAGTCTCCATGTCCCTGGGGTAGACAACAGTGGGACCACCGTGCGCAGTTCCAGTCTCTGTATCCCTGGGGCAGAAAACAGTGGGACCACCGTGCGCAGTTCCAGTCTCTGTATCCCTGGGGCAGAAAACAGTGGGACCACCGTGCACAGTTCCAGTCTCTGTATCCCTGGATAGACAACAGTGGGACCACCGTGCACAGATCCGGTCTCTGTATCCTGTGGTAGACAACTGTGGGACCACCGTGCACAGTTCCACTCTCTGTATCCTGGGGTAGACAACACTGGGACCACCGTGCATAGTTCCAGTCTCTGTATCCCTGGGGTAGAAAACAGTGGGACCACCGTGCACAGTTCCAGTCTCTTTATCCCTAGGGTAGACAACAATGGGACCATCGTGTACAGTTCCAGTCTCGGTATCCTGGGATAGACAACAGGGGACCACAATGCACAGTTCCAGTCTCTGTATCCTGTGGTAGACAACATTGGGACCACCGTGCACAGTTCCAGTCTCGGTATCTTGGGGTAGACAATAGTGGGACCATCGTGTACAGTTCCGTTCTCTGTATCCTGGGGTAGACAACAGTGGGACCACAATGCAGAGTTCCGGTCTCTGTATCGAGGTGTAGACAACAGTGGGACCAACCTGCACAGTTCCAGTCTCCGTATCCCTGGGGTGGACAACAGTGGGACCACCCTGCACAGTTCCAGTCTCCGTATCCCTGGGGTGGACAACAGTGGGACCACCGTGCACAGTTCCAGTCTCCGTATCCCTGGGGTAGACAACAGTGGGACCACCGTGCACAGTTCCAGTCTCAGTAACCTGCAGTAGACAGCAATGGGACCACCGTGCACAGGTCCAGTCTCCCTATCCCTGGGGTAGACAACAGTGGGACCACCGTGCACAGTTCCAGTCTCTGTATCCTGGGGTAGACAACAATGGGACCACCGTGCACAGTTCCAGTCTGTGTATCCCTGGGGTAGAAAACAGTGGGACCACTGTGCACAGTTCCGGTCTCTGTATCCTGGGATAGACAACAGTGGGACCACAATGCACAATTCCAGTCTCTGTAACCTGGGGTAGACAACAGTGGGACCATCGTGTATAGTTCCGGTCTCTGTATCGAGGGGCAGACAACAGTGGGACCACCGTACTCAGTTCCAGTCTCTGTATCCTGGGGTAGACAAAGTGGGACCACCGTGCACAGTTCCAGTCTCTGTATCCCTGGGGTAGACAACAGTCAGACCACCGTGCACAGTTCCAGTCTCCATGTCCCTGGGGTAGACAACAGTGGGACCACCGTACTCAGTTCCAGTCTCTGTATCCTGGGGTAGACAAAGTGGGACCACCGTGCACAGTTCCAGTCTCTGTATCCCTGGGGTAGACAACAGTCAGACCACCGTGCACAGTTCCAGTCTCTGCATCCTTGGGTAGACAACAGTGGGACCACCGTGCACAGCTCCGGACTCTGTATCCTGGGGTAGACAACAGGGGACCACAATGCACAGTTCCAGTCTCTGTATTCAGGGGTAGACAACAGTGGGACCACCGTGCACATTTCCAGTCTCCATATCCCTGGGGTAGACAACAGTGGGACCACCGTGCACAGTTCCAGTCTCTGTATCCCTGGATAGACAACAGTGGGACCACCGTGCACAGATCCAGTCTCTGTATCCTGGGGTAGACAACAGTGGGACCACCATGCACAGTTCCAGTCTCTGTATCCTGGGGTAGTCAACAGTGGGACCACCGTGCACATTTCCAGTCTCCATATCCCTGGGGTAGACAACAGTGGGACCACCGTGCACAGTTCCAGTCTCTGTATCCCTGGATAGACAACAGTGGGACCACCGTGCACAGATCCAGTCTCTGTATCCTGGGGTAGACAACAGTGGGACCACCATGCACAGTTCCAGTCTCTGTATCCTGGGGTAGTCAACAGTGGGACCACCGTGCCCAGTTCCAGTCTCTGTATCCCTGGGGCAGAAAACAGTGGGACCACCGTGCACAGTTCCAGTCTCTGTATCCCTGGGGTAGACAACAGTGGGACCACCGTGCACAGTTCCAGTCTCTGTATCCCTGGGGTAGAAAACAGTGGGACCACCGGGCACAGTTCCAGTCTCTTTATTCCTGGGGTAGACAACAATGGGACCACCGTTCACAGTTCCAGTCTCTGTATCCCTGGGGTAGAGAACAGTGGGACCACCGTGCACAGTTCTAGTTTCTGTATCCCTGGGGTTGAAAACAGTGGGACCACCGGGCACAGTTCCAGTCTCTGTATCCTGGGGTAGACAACAGTGGGACCACCGTGCACAGTTCCAGTCTCCATGTCCCTGGGGTAGACAACAGTGGGACCACCGTGCACAGTTCCAGTTTCCGTGTCCCTGGGGTAGACAACAGTGGGACCCCCGTGCACTGTTCCAGTCTCTGTATCCCTGGGGTAGAAAACAGTGGAACCACCGTGCACAGTTCCAGTCTCTTTATCCCTGGGGTAGACAAGAATGGGACCAGCGTGCACAGTTCCAGTCTCTGTATCCTGGGGTAGACAACAGTGGGACCACCGTGCACAGGTCCAGTCTCCTAATCCTGGGGTAGACAACAGTGGGACCACTGTGCACAGTTCCAGTCTCTGTATCCTGGGGTAGACAACAGAGGGACCACCGTGCACAGTTCCAGTCTGTGTATCCCTGGGGTAGAAAACAGTGGGACCACCGTGCACATTTCCAGTCTCCTTATCCCTGGGGTAGACAACAGTGGGAGCATCGTGCACAGTTCCGGTCTCTGTATCCTGGGGTAGACAACAGTGGGACCACAATGCACAATTCCAGTGTCCGTATCCTGGGGTAGGCAACAGTGGGTCCACCGTGCAGAGTTCCAGTCTCGGTATCCTGGGGTAGACAACAGTGGGACCACCGTGCACAGTTCCAGTCTCCGTATCCTGGGGTAGACAACAGTGAGAACATCGTGCACGGTTCCGGACTCTGTATCCTGGGGTAGACAACAGTGGGACCAACCTGCACAGTTCCATTCTCCGTATCCTGGGCTAGACAACAGTGGGACCACCGTGCACACTTCCAGTCTCAGTGTCCTGCAGTAGAGAACAATGGGACCTCCGTGCACAGTTCCAGTCTCCGTATCCTGGGGTAGACAACAGTGGGACCACCCTGCACAGGTCCAGTCTCCGTATCCTGGCATAGACTACAGTGGAATCACCGTTCCCAGTTCCAGTCTCTGAATCCTGGGGTAGACAACATTGCGACCACCGTGCAGAGTTCCAATCTCGGTATCCTGGGGTAGACAACAATGGGACCACCGTGCACAGTTCCAGTCTCCGTGTTCCTGGGGTAGACAACAGTGGGACCACCATGCACAGTTCCAGTCTCTGTATTCTGGGGTAGACAACAGTGTGACCACCGTGCACAGTTCCAGTCTTCATATCCCTGGGGTAGAAAAGAGTGGGACCACCGTGCACAGTTCCAGTCTCTGTATCCATGGGGTAGGCAACAGTTGGACCACCGTGCACAGTTCCAGTCTCCGTGTTCCTTTGGTAGACAACTGTGGGACCACCGCGCACAGTTCCAGTCTCTGTATCCCTGGGGTAGGCAACAGTTGGACCACCGTGCACAGTTCCAGTCTCCGTGTTCCTGGGGTAGACAACTGTGGGACCACCGCGCACAGTTCCAGTCTCTGTATCCTGGGGTAGGCAACAGTTGGACCACCGTGCACAGTTCCAGTCTATGTATCCTGGGGTAGACAACAGTGGGACCACCGTGCACAGTTACAGTCTCCGTATCCCTGGGGAAGAAAACAGTGGGACCACCGTGCACAGTTCCAGTCTCTGTTTCCTGGGGGAGACAACAGTGGGACCACCATGCACAGATTCGGTTTCTGTATCCTGGGGTAGACAACAGTGTGATCACCGTGCACAGTTCCAGTCTCTGTATCCCTGGATAGACAACAGTGGGACCACCGTGCACAGATCCAGTCTCTGTATCCTGGGGTAGAAAAGAGTGGGACCACCGCGCACAGTTCCAGTCTCTGTATCCTGGGGTAGGCAACAGTTGGACCACCGTGCACAGTTCCAGTCTCTGTATCCCTGGGGTAGACAACAATGGGACCTCCATGCACAGTTCCAGTCTCTGTATCCTGGGGTAGACAACAGTGGGACCATCGTGCACAGTTACAGTCTCCGTATCCCTGGGGTAGACAACAGTGGGACCACCGTGCACAGATCCGGTCTCCGTATCCTGGGGAAGAAAACAGTGGGACCACCGTGCACAGTTCCAGTCTCTTTATCCCTGGGGTAGACAACAGTGGGACCCCCGTGCACTGTTCCAGTCACTGTATCCCTGGGGTAGAAAACAGTGGAACCACCGTGCACAGTTCCAGTCTCTTTATCCCTGGGGTAGACAAGAATGGGACCAGCGTGCACAGTTCCAGTCTCTGTATCCTGGGGTAGACAACAGTGGGACCACCGTGCACAGTTCCAGTCTCAGTAATCTGCAGTAGACAACAATGGGACCACCGTGCACAGGTCCAGTCTCCTAATCCTGGGGTAGACAACAGTGGGACCACTGTGCACAGTTCCAGTCTCTGTATCCTGGGGTAGACAACAGAGGGACCACCGTGCACAGTTCCAGTCTGTGTATCCCTGGGGTAGAAAACAGTGGGACCACCGTGCACATTTCCAGTCTCCTTATCCCTGGGGTAGACAACAGTGGGAGCATCGTGCACAGTTCCGGTCTCTGTATCCTGGGGTAGACAACAGTGGGACCACAATGCACAATTCCAGTGTCCGTATCCTGGGGTAGGCAACAGTGGGTCCACCGTGCAGAGTTCCAGTCTCGGTATCCTGGGGTAGACAACAGTGGGACCACCGTGCACAGTTCCAGTCTCCGTATCCTGGGGTAGACAACAGTGAGAACATCGTGCACGGTTCCGGACTCTGTATCCTGGGGTAGACAACAGTGGGACCAACCTGCACAGTTCCATTCTCCGTATCCTGGGCTAGACAACAGTGGGACCACCGTGCACACTTCCAGTCTCAGTGTCCTGCAGTAGAGAACAATGGGACCTCCGTGCACAGTTCCAGTCTCCGTATCCTGGGGTAGACAACAGTGGGACCACCCTGCACAGGTCCAGTCTCCGTATCCTGGCATAGACTACAGTGGAGCCACCGTTCCCAGTTCCTGTCTCTGAATCCTGGGGTAGACAACATTGCGACCACCGTGCAGAGTTCCAATCTCGGTATCCTGGGGTAGACAACAATGGGACCACTGTGCACAGTTCCAGTCTCCGTGTTCCTGGGGTAGACAACAGTGGGACCACCGTGCACAGTTCCAGTCTCTGTATTCTGGGGTAGACAACAGTGTGACCACCGTGCACAGTTCCAGTCTTCATCTCCCTGGGGTAGAAAAGAGTGGGACCACCGTGCACAGTTCCAGTCTCTGTATCCCTGGGGTAGGCAACAGTTGGACCACCGTGCACAGTTCCAGTCTCCGTGTTCCTGGGGTAGACAACTGTGGGACCACCGCGCACAGTTCCAGTCTCTGTATCCCTGGGGTAGGCAACAGTTGGACCACCGTGCACAGTTCCAGTCTCCGTGTTCCTGGGGTAGACAACTGTGGGACCACCGCGCACAGTTCCAGTCTCTGTATCCTGGGGTAGGCAACAGTTGGACCACCGTGCACAGTTCCAGTCTATGTATCCTGGGGTAGACAACAGTGGGACCACCGTGCACAGTTCCAGTCTCCGTCTTCCTGGGGTAGACAACAGTGGGACCACCGTGCACAGTTCCAGTCTCTGTATTCTGGGGTAGACAACAGTGTGACCACCGTGCACAGTTCCAGTCTTCATATCCCTGGGGTAGAAAAGAGTGGGACCACCATGCACAGTTCCAGTCTCTGTATCCCTGGGGTAGGCAACAGTTGGACCACCGTGCACAGTTCCAGTCTCCGTGTTCCTGGGGTAGACAACTGTGGGACCACCGCGCACAGTTCCAGTCTCTGTATCCCTGGGGTAGGCAACAGTTGGACCACCGTGCACAGTTCCAGTCTCCGTGTTCCTGGGGTAGACAACTGTGGGACCACCGCGCACAGTTCCAGTCTCTGTATCCTGGGGTAGGCAACAGTTGGACCACCGTGCACAGTTCCAGTCTATGTATCCTGGGGTAGACAACAGTGGGACCACCGTGCACAGTTACAGTCTCCGTATCCCTGGGGTAGACAACAGTGGGACCACCGTGCACAGATCCAGTCTCCGTATCCTGGGGAAGAAAACAGTGGGACCACCGTGCACAGTTCCAGTCTCTGTTTCCTGGGGGAGACAACAGTGGGACCACCATGCACAGATTCGGTTTCTGTATCCTGGGGTAGACAACAGTGTGATCACCATGCACAGTTCCAGTCTCTGTATCCTGGGGTAGAAAAGAGTGGGACCACCGCGCACAGTTCCAGTCTCTGTATCCCTGGGGTAGGCAACTGTTGGACCACCGTGCACAGTTCCAGTCTCCGTGTTCCTGGGGTAGACAACTGTGGGACCACCGCGCACAGTTCCAGTCTCTGTATCCTGGGGTAGGCAACAGTTGGACCACCGCGCACAGTTCCAGTCTCTGTATCCTGGGGTAGGCAACAGTTGGACCACCGTGCACAGTTCCAGTCTATGTATCCTGGGGTAGACAACAGTGGGACCACCGTGCACAGTTACAGTCTCCGTATCCCTGGGGTAGACAACAGTGGGACCACCGTGCACAGATCCGGTCGCCGTATCCTGGGGAAGAAAACAGTGGGACCACCGTGCACAGTTCCAGTCTCTGTTTCCTGGGGGAGACAACAGTGGGACCACCATGCACAGATTCGGTTTCTGTATCCTGGGGTAGACAACAGTGTGATCACCGTGCACAGTTCCAGTCTCTGTATCCCTGGATAGACAACAGTGGGACCACCGTTCACAGATCCAGTCTCTGTATCCTGGGGTAGAAAAGAGTGGGACCACCGCGCACAGTTCCAGTCTCTGTATCCTGGGGTAGGCAACAGTTGGACCACCGTGCACAGTTCCAGTCTCTGTATCCCTGGGGTAGACAACAATGGGACCTCCATGCACAGTTCCAGTCTCTGTATCCTGGGGTAGACAACAGTGGGACCACCGTGCACAGTTACAGTCTCCGTATCCCTGGGGTAGACAACAGTGGGACCACCGTGCACAGATCCGGTCGCCGTATCCTGGGGAAGAAAACAGTGGGACCACCGTGCACAGTTCCAGTCTCTGTTTCCTGGGGGAGACAACAGTGGGACCACCATGCACAGATTCGGTTTCTGTATCCTGGGGTAGACAACAGTGTGATCACCGTGCACAGTTCCAGTCTCTGTATCCCTGGGGTAGAAAACAGTGGGACCACCGTGCACAGTTCCATTCTCTGTATTCCTGGGGTACACAACAGTGGGACCACCGTGCACAGTTCCAGTCTCTGTATCCCTGGGGTAGACAACTGTGGGACCACCGTGCACAGTTCCGGTCTCAAAATACAGGATGGCATGTTGGTGGCCATGTTGATATCACTGATACGGTGTGTGTCCATGTAGGGTGTCACTTACAGGGGAGAGTGGGGCTGTCGGATTGTCAGTGACTGGGCCAGGTTGAGGGCCATGTGGGTTCTGCAGACAAGGCTGAACTACCAAGTAGATTACCCATCTCAGACCCTCCTTGGACCTCTCTATCACAGTAGCCTGTCCATGCTGCATGTCACCCCTGTTCTACTGGACCGAAAGATATTACAACATCTCAGCATCTCAGTGTCCACAGCATCTCAGCACTCCAGGGGTGACAGAGATGAGTCAAGTGAAGTCACAGTGCAAGAGACTGAGTGACTCAAGGACGGAATGGAAAGAACGAAGGGACAGCTTTCATGGTCCTCCCGTCCAGGAAGAAAAGCCCCAGCTCACCCACCCTATCCTCACAAGACATGCTCTCTAATCCAGGCAGCATCCTTGAAAATCTCCTCAGCACCCTCGCTAAAGTTTCTATGACCTTCTTGTAATGAGGTTACCAGAACTGAACACAATACTCCAAGATAGGTCTAACCAGAGCTTTCCCTCACGGACCATGAACTCAATCCCCCAACTACTGAAGGCCAACACACCATCCACCTCTCAGCCACCTGATCAACTTGTGCGGCAGCTTTGAGGAGGGTGGTGAGGATTTCAGGAAGACTGTAAAAGGTCACATAGGACATCCAGGCAAGAATAGGAGGTGCAGGTTTCCCACCTGTGATGCTTTCCATTCCCTACCCTGACTTAGAGTGAGCTTTAACTCATTGTGGTTACTCATTGACTGTGGAGGGTTGGGTGAGGAAGATGACTGGGTGAAGTCCCAGAGGGCAGGGAGAAATGGGGTTCCAGTTCCTGCTGTTAATCTGGGACCCACCCTCAAACTTTCACTAGAGTGAAGTTCCACTCACCGCAAGGCCAGTGGCAAATATGGCAGAGTGGGGGGGAACCATGGGTGGAACTGACTGGAACCCTCTGCCCACTGTGACATCATAAACCGCGCCAGCTCACTGTCTCCGGGCCACACATATAAGGGAGGGCCATGGTCAGCTGTTATCATTCAGGGGTGAGAAGCAAAGGTGGCAATTAGATGGAGAGGGTCATAAAGTGAGCATTTGGTACATTGGCCTTCATGAATCAAAGTACAAACAGACATACCTTATTGATCCCGATGGAAATTGGGTATTGAGCAAAGGAGTTGGGATGTCATGCTAAAGTTTTATAAGACTTTGGTGAGGTCATATTTGGAGTATTGTGTACAATTCTGTTCACCTGCCTACAGGAAAGATATCAATAAGATTGAAAGAGTAGAGAAAAAAATTACCATGATGTTGCTGGGCCTTGAGGACCTGAGTTATCGGGAAAGGTTGAATGGGTTAGGACTTTATTCCCTGGAGTGTAGAAGAAATAGGGGAGATTTGATAGAGGTGTACAAAATTATGAAGGGTAATATGACCTGGATGTGGGTGTAGAAGGGTTGGTTGGCAAGTTTGCAGACGACAGTCTAGTTAGGCCAGACTTGGAGTACTGTGTCCAGTTCTGGTCGCCTCACTATAGGAAGGATGTGGAAGCATTGGAAAGGGTACAGAGGAGATTTACCAGGATGCTGCCTGGTTTAGAGAGTATGGATTATGATCAGAGATTAAGGGCGCTAGGGCTTTGCTCTTTGGAGAGGAGGATGAAAGGAGATATGATAGAGGTGTACAAGATATTAAGAGGAATAGACAGAGTCGACAGCCAGCACCTCTTCCCCAGGGCACCACTGCTCAGTACAAGAGGACATGGCTTTAAGGTGAGGGGAGGAAAGTTCAAGGGGGACATTAGAGGAAGGTTTTTCACTCAGAGAGTGGTTGGTGCATGGACTGCACTGCCTGAGTCAGTGGTGGAGGCAGATACACTAGTGAAGTTTAAGAGACTACTAGACAGGTATATGGAGGAATTTAAGGTGGGGGGGTTATATGGGATGCAGGGTTTGAGTGTCAGCACAACATTGTGGGCGGAAGGGCCTGTAATGTGCCATACTATTCTATGTTCTATGTATAGATAGAATAAATGCAATCAGGCTTTTTCCACTGAAGTTGGGTGGGACTACAATAGGTTTAGGGGTGAAAGGTGAAATGTTTATGGGAATCTGAGGGGGAGCTTCTAGAGTCAGAGGGTAGTGCAAGTGTGAAATGAACTGTTCATTTCAACAGTTAAGAGAAGTTTAGATGGTACATGAATGAGAGGGGTGAGGAGGGCTATGGTCCAGGTGCAGGTTGATGGGACTGGGCAGAAGAATAGTTTGGCATGGGTTAGATGGGCTGTAGTGTCCTATGACTACGTACAGTGTGTGGAGGAACACTGTGTGTGGGGCCTGACCACAGCCTTGTCTCAAGCAGCACTGGTCTCTGTTGGACGAGGCATGAATGCTGGATGGTCACGTTGGGTCAAGTGAGGTTACTATAAGACTGGAAGATATAGAAGAAGAATTAGGCCATTCAGCCCATCAAATCATCCCACCATTCAATTTTTTTCCTCTGAAATCTTATTCTCCCTTCTTCCAGCTACCTCAACCCCCTTAACAACCAGGTGCCAATCAGTCTCAGCTTTAAATACACTCAATAACTTGGCCTCCACAGCTGTCTGTAGCAATGAATTCCATAGATTCACTACCCTCTGCCTAAAGAAATTCTCCTTATCTCTGTTCTAAAGGGGCTTCCTTCTAATTTGCGACTGTACCCTGTGGTCCTAGACTACCCCACTATTGGTATATTTTCAATATACAGGAGGTTTCAGTGAAATCCCACCCACCATTCTTCTGGGCTCGGCTGCAGGCCTGGCTGGTGCAAGTCACCATACTGTGGACAGGTGGGGTCAGGGCTGGAGAAAGAGTGGCTGAGGTCAATCTGTGAGGAGATTGGAGGTGGGGGGGAATTCAATGGAGACTGCCGGATTGTGGGAAATCATGACCTAATTCTCCTATATCTCCTTCCCCCTCCCTCAGTGGATATGAGGATGTGGGTTGAATGCATTTTGGGGAAGGACAGTAGATGAGAAATGTATTCATCCAGAGAATGTTTGGGACCTGGAACTTGCTCACATTTCTCTCGAGTGGGGGTCACCTCTCCCCCAGCCTCTGGGAGGGCTGTGACCTGCTGCTGTATGGGCTGAGAACTGGAAGGAAGTGCTGGAGAGCCTCAGCAGGTCAGACAACATCTGCTGAGGGGAATAAACAGTCTAAGTTTCTGGATGAGACCCTTAATGTTTGAATGGTGTACCTGTAAAAATCAACGTGGACCTTGCCAAATCTCTTTAGCCTCCTGAGCAAGTAGAGGAACTGATGAGCTTTCTTGTCCCTGGACCGTCGGCTGTTCATTCCCCTCCATAGATGCTGCCTGACCTGTTGTTCTGCCAGCATATTGTGCGTTCAACCAAATAAAAGAAGTCCGCTCATTCTATCGGCCCTTATTCTCAAGGGCATATGTTCTATTGAAAGGATAGACAGGTGGGCAGAAAGGGTGGGGTGGCTCTGTTGGTGAGGAATGAAATTCAGTCCCTTGCGAGGGGTAACATAGAATCAGGAGATGTAGAGTCAGTATGGATAGAACTGAGAAATTGTAAGGGCAAAAGGACCCTAATGGGAGTTATCTACAGACCCCCAAATCATAGCCTGGATATAGGATGCAAATTGAATCAAGAGTTAAAATTAGCATGTCGCAAACGTTATGCTATGGTTGTGATGGGGGATTTCAACATGCAGGTAGAATGGGAAAATCAGGTTGGTACTGGACCCCAAGAAAGGGAGTTTGTGGAGTGCCTCCGAGATGGACTCTTAGAGGAGCTTGTACTGGAGCCTACCAGGGAGAAGGCAATTCTGGATCTAGTGTTGTGTAATGAACCGGATTTGATAAGGGAACTCGAGGTAAAGGAGCCATTAGGGGGTAGTGACCATAATACAATAAATTTTAATCTACAATTTGAGAGGGAGAAGAGAAAATTGGAAGTGTCAGTATTACAGTTGAACAAAGGAGACTATGGAGCCATGACGGAGGAGCTGGCCTCCCTAGAAGGATACCCTAGCAGGGTTGACAGTGGAACAACAATGGCTGGTATTTCTGGGAATAATACAGAAGGTGCAGGATCGGTTCATTCCAAAGAGGAAGAAAGATCCTAAGGGGAGTAAGGGGCGACAGTGGCTGACAAGGGATGTCAAGGACAGTTTAAAAATACAAGAGAAGAAGCATAACATAGCAAAGATGAGCGGGAAGCCAGAGGATTGGGAAACTTTTAAAGAGCAACAGAAGATAACTAAAAAGGCAATATGGGGAGAAAAGATGAGGTACAAAGGTAAGCTAGCCAAGAATATAAAGGAGGATGGTAAAAGCTTCTTTAGGTATGTGAAGAGGAAAAAATTAGTTAAGACCAAAGTTGGGCCCTTGAAGGCAGAAACAGGTGAATTTATTATGAGGAACAAAGAAATAGATGAGTGGAACAGGTACTTTGGATCTGTCTTCACTAGGGAAGACACAGTCAATCTCCCAGATGTAATAGTGGCCAGAGGACCTAGGGTAATGGAGGAACTGAAGGAAATTCACATTAGGCAGAAAATGGTGTTGGGTAGACTGATGGACTGAAGGCTGATAAATCCCCAGGGCCTGATGGTCTGCATCCCAGGGTACTTAAAGAGGTGGCTCTAGAAATAGTGGATGCTTTGGTAATCATTTTCCAATGTTCTATAGATTCAGGATCAGTTCCTGAGGATTGGAGGGTACCTAATGCTATTCCACTTTTTAAGAATGGAGGAAGAGAGAAAACAGGGAATTATAGACCAGTTAGCCTGACATCAGTGGTGGGGAAGATGCTGGAGTCAATTATAAAAGATGAAATAGCGGCACATTTGGATAGCAGTAACAGGATCGGTCCGAGTCAGCATGGATTTACAAAGGGGAAATCATGCTTGACTAATCTTCTGGAATTTTTTGATGATGTAACTATGGAAATGGACAAGGGAGAGCCAGTGGATGTAGTGTACCTGGACTTTCAGAAAGCCTTTGATAAGGTCCCACATAGGAGATTAGTGGGCAAAATTAGAGCGCATGGTATTGGGGGTAGGGTGCTGACATGGATAGAAAACTGGTTGGCAGACAGGAAACAAAGACATTAACGGTTTCTTTTCAGAATGGCAGGCAGTGACTAGTGGGGTACCGCAAGTCTCGGTGCTGGGACCGCAGCTATTTACAATATACATTAATGATTTAGATGAAAGGATTAAAAGTAATATTAGCAAATTTGCAGATGACACAAAGCTGGGTGGCAGTGTGAAATATGAGGAGGATGTTATGAGAATGCAGGGTGACTTGGACAGGTTGGGTGAGTGGGCAGATACATGGCAGATGCAGTTTAATGTGGATAAATGTGAGGTTATCCATTTTGGTGGCAAGAACCAAAGGCAGATTACTATCTGAGTGGTGTCAAGTTAGGAAAAGGGGAAGTACAACGAGATATATGTGTCCTTGTTCATCAGTCACTGAAAGCAAGCATGCAGGTACAGCAGGCAGTGAAGAAAACTAATGGCATGTTGGCCTTCATAACAAGCGGAGTTGAGTATAGGAGCAAAGAAGTCCTTCTGCAGTTGTACAGGGCCCTGGCGAGACCACATCTAGAGTATTGTGTTAAGTTTTGGTCTCCAAATTTGAGGAAGGACATTCTTGCTATTGAGAGAGTGCAGCATAGGTTCACGAGGTTAATTCCCGGAATGGTGGGACTGTCATATGTTGAAAGATTGGAGCGACTGGGCTTGTATACACTGGAATTTAGAAGGATGAGAGGGGATTTGATTGAAACATATAAGATTATTAAGGGATTGGACACGCTAGAGGCAGAAAATGTGTTCCCGCTGATGGGTGAGTCCAGAACTAGAGGCCACAGTTTAAGAATAAGGGGTAGGCTGCTTAGAACGGAGTTGAGGAAAAACTTTTTCACCCAGAGAGTTGTGGATCTATGGAATGCTCTGCCTCAGAAGGCAGTGGAGGCCAATTCTCTGAATGCTTTCAAGAGAGAGTTAGATAGAGTTCTTAAAGACAGCGGAGTCAAGGGATATGGGGAGAGGGCAGGAACGGGGTACTGATTGAGGATGATCAGCCATGATCACATTGAATGGTGGTGCTGGCTCAAAGGGCCGTTTGTCCTGCACCTATTGTCTATTGTCTATTCTCTCCAGATCCCTCAAATGCAGAGGCATGCAGTGAGGTCTGGAAAGATTTGCCTAAGGTCAGCCCAGAGGACGCAGTGCATCTGGACGCTCCCCTGACTTGGGAGGAGCGGTCTACTGCCCTTTGGCAACTCCGGAGGGGTAAGTCCCCTGGCTTAGATGGTCTGAGTGTAGAGTTCTATCAGGCTTTTTGGGATGTCCTGGGGGATGATTACAGCCTTGTTCTAGGGGAGAGCCTAGCCACTGGGGAAATGCCCCTCTCATGGCAGAGAGCTGTTGTGGTCCTACTGCCCAAGAAGGGAGACCTCCACCTGCTAAAGAACCGGCGCCCAGTCTCCCTCCTGTGCGCGGACTACAAGATCTTTGCCCGGGCAATGGCCAACTGTCTTGGTTCAGTACTGAGACAGGTGATTCATCCTGACCAATCTTACATGGCCCCGGGCCGCTCCATCCAGGACAATGTCCACCTAGTACGGGACCTGATCCACCTGCAACAGGAGACTGGGTCCCCGACAGCGTTTCTTTCTCTTACCAGGAGAAGGCGTTTGACTGGGTAGACCACAGTTTCCTGGTGGGCACTGCAGGCTTTTGGGCCCGGACCACACTTTGTGGCCCGAGGCTGGCTCCTATACTCTGACACAGAGTGCTTTGTTAAGGTCAATGGATCACTGGCAGCGCCCATTCCCTTCAGGAGAGGAGTACGTCAGGGATGCCCCATGTCCGGTCAATTGTACGCATTCTGTGTCGAGCCATTCCTGAGCCTTCTTCAGCTAAGGCTGACAGGTCTGGTTCTGTGTGAACCGGCCATGGAGGTTGTCCTCTCAGCCTATGCTGACGACATACTCCTCATGATGACAGATCCCAATGACCTGTGGAGGATGCGCGAGTGCCAAGAAGTTTTCTTGGCGGCATCCTCTGCTAGGATCAACTGGGCGAAATATTCCGGACTCTTAGTGGGTCAGTGGCAGGTGTACTCCCTGCTGATGGAGATGAGAGCTTTTGAGTAGAGCACTAGACGTCTCCTCTATCTGGGAGTCTACCTGAGTCTTTCTGGTCGCCTCCGGCCGGGAATCCCCTCCTCTGGCAGAGTCCTCAGTGGATGTCGGTGCGGCTCAGGTGTGTGGAGACCCCGCAATCTTATCCGAGAGCCGAGTCCACACAACTTGATCGGTCTCTCCTCGACACCCACAATCCCATTCAGGGATGCAAGTAGGAGGTATCTGTTTGGGCTGCTGCTTCACACCCTCCACTTCCTTGTTCTTGTTCACCGTCCCGACATGCCATGGCGTTCGGTCTTTCCTCCTGCAGGTGAGGAGGGTCCCCACTGGAAGTCCCTTTACGCCGGGGTTCTTCCCATGCACCTGGGGGATCTCGGCTGGAGGGTACTGCATAGAGCGGTGCCCTGCAACAAGTTCTTCAGTTTGTACACAGATCTCCCATCCGCATGTCACTTCTGTGGGCTGGAGGAGACCGTGTACCGCATGTACCTGGAGTGTGCGAGGCTGCTGCCCCTCTTTGCGTACTTGCGTGGGCTGTTTCTCGCCTTCTGGCTACATTTTAGCCACACCCTATTTACATATGGTCATCCAGTAAGGAGGGGGGCATGGAGGGATGAGGATGTCCTTGTTAGCTTGCTCCTTGTCCTGGTGAAAACAGCCATCCATGGGTCTTGGAAACAGGTGGCGGGAGGAGCTGCCCGGGCAGACTGCCTGGCAATGTTTAGGGGGTATGTTCGTGCCCGGGTAAATATTGAAAAGGAAGACGCGCAGTACACGGCGACCTTAGAGGAGTTTCGAGACCGTTGGGCTCCACGGGGTGTAAATGCCATCGTTGGTAGAGATGGAAACATTTCGGTCTAATTATTGTCTATTTGTAGTGAAGTAATTGTGTTTGCCACTGTTTTGTATATATTGTATAGCACCGAAATTTGTAATAAAGGATTTTGTAATAATAAAAAAAAAGGGGTCAGACAGAGAGTGAATCTCCCACCACACCGTCCCATCACACACTCCCAGGGTCAGACACAGAGTGAAACTCCCTGTACACCGTCCCATCACACACTCCCGGGGTCAGACACAGAGTGACCCTCCCTCCGCACTGTCCCATCACACACTTCCGGGGTCAGACACAGAGTGAATCTCCCTCCACACCGTCCCATCACACACTCCCGGGGTGAGACACAGAGTGAATCTCCCTCCACACCGTCCCATCACACACTCCCGGGGTCAGACACAGAGTGACCCTCCCTCCACACTGTCCCATCACACACTCCCGGGGTCAGACACAGAGTGAAACTCCCTCCACACCGTCCCATCGCACACTCCCGGGGTCAGAGAGAGTGACCCTCCCTCCACACCGTCCCATCACACACTCCTAGGGTCAGAGAGAGTGACCCTCCCTCCACACCGTCCCATCACACACTCCCGGGGTCAGACACAGGGTGAAGCTCCCTCCACACCGTCCCATCACACACTCCCGGGGTCAGACAGAGTAAATCTCCCTCTACACTGTCCCATCACACACTCCCGGGGTCAGACACAGAGTGAATCTCTCTCCACACTGTCCCATCGCACACTCCCGGGGTCAGAGAGAGTGACCCTCCCTCCACACCGTCCCATCACACACTCCCGGGGTCAGACACAGAGTGAATCTCCCTCCACACTGTCCCATCACACACTCCCAGGGACAGACACAGAGTGAAGCTCCCTCTACACTGTCCCATCACACACTCCCGGGGTCAGACACACAGTGAATCTCCCTCCACACCGTCCCATTACACACTCCCGGGGTCAGACACACAGTGAATCTCCCTCCACACCGTCCCATCATACCCTCCCGGGGTCAGGCACAGAGTGACCCTCCCTCCACACCGTCCCATCACACACTCCCGGGGTTAGACACACAGTGAATCTCCCTCCACACCGTCCCATTACACACTCCCGGGGTCAGACACACAGTGAATCTCCCTCCACACTGTCCCATCGCACACTCCCGGGGTCAGAGAGAGTGACCCTCCCTCCACACCGTCCCATCACACACTCCCGGGGTCAGACACAGAGTGAATCTCCCTCCACACTGTCCCATCACACACTCCCAGGGACAGACACAGAGTGAAGCTCCCTCTACACTGTCCCATCACACACTCCCGGGGTCAGACACACAGTGAATCTCCCTCCACACCGTCCCATCATACCCTCCCGGGGTCAGGCACAGAGTGACCCTCCCTCCACACCATCCCATCACACACTCCCGGGGTCAGACACACAGTGAATCTCCCTCCACACCGTCCCATTACACACTCCCGGGGTCAGACACACAGTGAATCTCCCTCCACACCGTCCCATCATACCCTCCCGGGGTCAGGCACAGAGTGACCCTCCCTCCACACCGTCCCATCACACACTCCCGGGGTTAGACACAGAGTGAATCTCCCTTCACACTGTCCCATCACACACTCCCGGGGTCAGACACAGAGTGACCCTCCCTCCACTCCGTCCCATCACACACTCCCGGGGTCAGAGAGAGTGACCCTCCCTCCAAACCGTCCCATCACACACTCCCGGGGTCAGACACAGAGTGAAGCTCCCTCCACACCGTCCCATCACACACTCCTGGGGCCATGGCGGTCGGTCCTTCCACCCAGAGGTGAGGAGGGTCCCCACTGGAAGTCCCTTTACGAGGGGGTTCTTCCCAGGCACCTGGGGGATCTCGGCTGGAGGGTACTGCATAGGGCAGTGCCCTGCAATAAGTTTTTCAGTTTGTACATGGACTTCCCACCCACATGCCACTTCTGCGGGCTGGAGGAGACCGTGTACCACATGTACATGGAGTGTGTGAGGCTGCAGCCTCTTTTTGCATGTTTGCGTGGGCTGCTTCTCGCCTTCTGGCTGCATTTTAGTCCCACCCTGTTTATATATGGTCATCCAGTAAGGAAGGGGGCATGGAGGGATGAGGATGTCCTAGTCAACTTGCTCCTGGGGCTGGCGAAATCCGCCATCCGTGGGTCTTGGAAACGGGTGGCGGGAGGATCTCCCCGGGCAGACTGCCTGGCAATGTTCAGGGGGTATGTTCGTGCCCGGGTAACTATTGAAAAGGAACACGCGCAGTCCACAGCGGCCTTGGAAGAGTTTCGAGACCGTTGGGCTCCGCGGGGTGTGAATGCCATCGTGGATAGGGATGGCAACATTCTGGTGTAATGTCTATTGTCTATTTGTAGTGCAGTAATTGTGTTTGCCACTGTTTTGTATATATTGTATAGCACCGAAATTTGTAATAAAGGATTTTGTAATAAAAAAAAAGGGGTCAGACACAGAGTGAATCTCCCTCCACACCGTCCCATCACACACTCCCAGAGTCAGACACAGAGTGAATCTCCCTCCACACCGTCCCATCACACACCCCCGGGGTCAGACACAGAGTGAATCTCCCTCCACACTGTCCCATCACACACCCCCGGGGTCAGACACAGAGTGAATCTCCCTCCACACTGTCCCATCACACACTCCCGGGGTCAGACACAGAGTGAATCTCCCTCCACACTGTCCCATCACACACCCCCGGGGTCAGACACAGAGTGAATCTCCCTCCACACCGTCCCATCACACACTCCCTGGGTCAGACACAGAGTGAATCTCCCTCCACACCGTCCCATCACACACCCCCGGGGTCAGACACAGAGTGAATCTCCCTCCACACTGTCCCATCACACACCCCCGGGGTCAGACACAGAGTGAATCTCCCTCCACACCGTCCCATCACACACTCCCTGGGTCAGACACAGAGTGAATCTCCCTCCACACCGTCCCATCACACACCCCCGGGGTCAGACACAGAGTGAAGCTCCCTCCACACCATCCCATCACACACTCCTGTGGTGAGACACTGTGTGAAGCTCCCTCCACACATTCCTATCACATACTGCTAGTATGCACAGTGAAGTGTCTACTAAAATCAGGCCTTTGGAACAAGGCCACAGTGCTGAAGGGTGGATTCACATTGGTGCAGCCAAGAAAAACACAGGCTCTCACTGGACAGCGTCCTGTGTAATGAGCCATTACCTTAAGAAACCCCACAGTTCAGCCCACACTGCAGTTAGCCTGGGGCCTCCTTCCCACAGGAGAGTGCTCACCTACCCTTACAGTCCCTCACTGTGAGTCCTGTGATGCCCACTTCCTTCCTTTAGTTGCCCTGTGCTCTCTTCCTCATTCAAACCTAGGTAACTCCAACTCCCAAGGCCCTGAGTGTTGTTACTTGTCTGTGTCAGAGGTTTTCTCCTTTTCCCTGTGGGCAGTGCAAAGGCCACTGCATTGACGTGTGGCACTTGGTCGGACAATCCCAGGGCCTAAGCAGCCAGCTGAAGCCTGCCACCCCGCCTGCGTTGGGAAACACCTGTGGGTGAGCAGCTGGATGCTGATGGGAGAACCCTCCTCCTCTCCCTCCCTGACGTTCATCTGGGGTGGGTGGTATCCCAAGGGAGGGGCACCTTCCCCAGCTGGCAGCTAGGAGCTCAGAGTGGCTGGGGTCTGGGATGCCAGACCACAGAATGTCCCTGGAGCTGATGACCAAAAACTGAGAGAGGCAAAGCCTGGAGCTGAATCTGAGAGAGAGAGAGAGAGAGAGAGAGAGAGAGAGAGAGAGAGGGTGTGTGTGTGTGTGTGTGTGTGTGTGTGTGTGTGTGTGTGTGTGTGTGTCTGCGTGCGTGCGTGCGAGGGAGGTGTTTGAGTATGTGTGTGAGAGAGTGAGAAGGAGTGTGCTAGCGTATGTGTGAGAGAGAATGTGTTAGTGTGTGTGAGTGTGTTTGAATATGTGTGTGAGAGGGAGTGCGTTTGAGTGTGTGTGTATGGATGTGTATTGAGTGTGTGTCAGAGCAACTGTCTGAGTGTCTTTTAGTGTAAGTATGTTACTGTGTGTGAGTGTTTGTATGGGTCACGGGGTGTGTGAATGTACATGTGAGAGTGTAGGGGTGTGTCAGTGTGTACGTATGTTAGTGTGAGTAAATGTTTGTGAGTAAGTGTGGCAGTATGAGAGTGAGTTCATGTATAAGAGGGTGTGTGTGCAAGTCTGTTGGTTTGAAAGTGTGCGAGTGTATCAGCATGTGAGTGTTTTAGTATGAATGTGTGTTGGTGTGTGTCAGTGTGTGAATGTGTTATTGTATATGAGTGTGTTAGTACGTGTGAGTGTGTGTTGGTCTGTGAGAGTGTGTGGTTATATCTGAGCTCTCTAAGTGCGACAGGATTCTTGAAATTCTGTGCGTGTGCCAGATCCAAGCTTCAGCACAATGCTTGGCAGAGCTGTCGCCCGGCGGGAGGGAGGGAGTGAGAGAGAGAGAGAGAGAGAGGAGAGGGGAGAGAGAGAGAGAGGGGGGGAGAGAGTGAGTGAGAGGGGGAGAGGAGAGGGGAGAGAGAGAGAGAGAGAGAGGGAGAGAGTGAGTGAGAGGGGGAGAGGAGAGGGGAGAGAGAGAGAGGGGGGGAGAGAGTGAGTGAGAGGGGGAGAGGGGTTTTTTTAAATAAAATTTTTTTATTGAATTTTCAAATGGTTACAGAAGGAAAAAAAAATGATCAACCCTTCCCCCCTCGCCCCTAACATATCCCTGTAGAAAGAGAAAAAAAAGAGAAAAAAAAAAGAAAGAAAGGAAGAATGCCTGGATATCGGAAGATCCCCACATGCTCCACGGAGTTCATAATAGCTTTCATATATATATTTATTTCTTTCCCCAAATAACCAATAATTTTATCTTCAGAGCACCTATATATTTAATCCTATCTTTTGTAAATAAGGGTGCCAAATTTTCAGAAATATTTCATATTTATCTCTTAAATTATAAGTAATTTTTTCAAATGGAATGCAGCTAAAAGCTATATCTATTTTCATTTTCTTAATGTATGTTAAAATTCTTTTTCTTTTCACCAGTCCATTAAGCCCATTAACATTAAAACTTAAAAAATTCAGTAAATTAGTCATTATTTTTAATAGGGTTACTCCAGTCTATAGTAATACCTAAGTTTTCAACTTTCGTAGTACCTTGGGGAATCTTTTAAAAATCCTCCGTGTTGCTATGTGTCTCCCCCCCCCCCCCCCCCCCCCCCCGATTGTCCAGGCAAACAAAGAAAGATTAAAGAAAAATAGATTATAAAGAAAAAAAACAAAATACCCCCCTGCTAATGTTGTGAATAAAAAAACACAACATTACCCCCTTCTGTTGTACAGGGGAGAGAGGGGTTGAGAGTGTGAGAGAGAGAAGTGGGGAGAGAGTGGAGAGAGAGAGAGAGAGAGAGAGAGAGAGAGAGAGAGAAAGAGAGGGGGAGAGGGGAGAGGGGTTGAGAGTGAGTGAGAGAGAGAAAGAGAGAGGGGTGAGAGAGAGACGGAGGAAGAGAGAGAGGGGGGATGGGAGGAAGAGAGAGAGGGGGGATGAGAGGGAGAGAGAGAGAGCGAGAGAAAGAGAGAGGGGAGAGAGAGGAAGAGAGAGAGAGGGGATGAGAGGGAGAGAGGGGGAGAGAGGGGTTGAGAGTGAGAGAGAGGGAGGGAGAGAGAGCGAGAGAAAGAGAGAGCGAGAGAGAGAGAGCGAGAGAGAGAGAGAGAGAGAGGAGCTTACAAGCCCTGCATTTACAGTCTGCAGCAGTGAACCTGGCTCATACTGAAAGCAGACGGCCTTGCCGAGCCCCCCCCCTCTCCCTCGGATGGCTGCTTGATTTTCAATTGCTTGGATTATTTCTCTCTCTCTCACACACAGAAGAAAGTTACCAAACATCAGCAGAGACCTTGATGATGTCAGAGGAGAGGGAGCACGCAAGTGCGGAGAAGGCAGCCAGAAGCTTGCCCTGAGAGGGACGACAGAACAGACTCCATATTGGGCTTGGTGGCAGTGAGTGCCCTCTGCAGCAGGCACGATGCAGGTAGGACAGTCTTAGAGGGAGGAGGGGAGGAGGGAGGGCGTTGACTCAATCTCTCTGGGGTGTGTTTGATACATAAATGAAAACACGTAAATATCTTTGGACGATCCTCAGGCAAGCGTTTTGCCTCTGTTTATGTGCTGGGTTGGTAGGGAGGGTGGGGGTGGGGGGGTGGGGAGAGGCTGTGCCAGCCCTGGTGGTGCTGTCTTCACAGGCTGCACAGTCACACTCTCCTGTCTGCCAGAGGAACAGGCAGCGGGCAGCGCCGAGCTCCAAGCAACGGACTGGGATGTTTGCACGCACACACACACACACACACACACACACACACACACACACACACACACAGACACACAGACACACAGACACACACACAGACAAACAGACGCGCACACACACAGACAAACAGACGCACACACGCACAGACAGACACACACACACACATGCACAGACATACATATACAGACACACATACACGCACAATGTACACAGACACACATTCATATACAAATGCACAGATACACAGAAACACACACACACACACACAAACATACACAGACACACACACGCACAGACAGACACACACACACAGACAGATAGACACACACACAGATAGACACACACACGTGCGCACACAGACACACAGAACCATCACAGACACACACACACACACACACACACACACACACACACACACACACACACACACAGACATACATACACAGACACACACACACACTCATAGACACAGATACACACGGACCCTCACTGTGGGACTGTCCCAAACACATACACACACACATGCACAGACATACATACAACACATGCAGATGCAAACACACACACAGACACACAAAGCCATACATACACACGCGCGCACATGCTCACAGGCACAGAAACACAGATGTACACACAAGACACAAACTGACAGAGAAACACACACCCACACACACACACACAGAGACACACACACACACAGACAGACAGATATACACGTATGCACGCACAGATATATACACACGGGCACACACACATATGCACACAAACACACACATACACACACAGACATGCACACACAATCACACAAACATGCACATCTATAAACACACACGCACAATCACAGTCAGAGACACTAACACATACACACACACACTCACACAGACAGACACACACACAGAGTCACAAACACATACACAGACACACACAAACACACAAGACAAACAGACACACACACACACAGACAAACAGACGCGCACACACACACACACAGACAAACAGACACACACACACAGAAAACAGACGCACACACGCACAGACAGACAGACACACACACAAACATACACAGACACACACACACGCACAGACAGACAGACACACACACACACACAGACAGATAGACACACACACAGATAGACACACACACGTGCGCACACAGACACACAGAACCATCACAGACACAGACACACACACACACACACACACACACACACACACACACACACACACAGACATACATACACAGACACACACACACACTCATAGACACAGATACACACGGACCCTCACTGTGGGACTGTCCCAAACACATACACACACACATGCACAGACATACATACAACACATGCAGATGCAAACACACACATATAGACACACAAAGCCATACATACACACGCGCGCACATGCTCACAGGCACAGAAACACAGATGTACACACAAGACACAAACTGACAGAGAAACACACACACACACACACACACACACACACACACAACCTCACTCACAGACACAGACACACACACACAGTTAGACAGATATACACGTATGCACGTACAGATATACACACACGGGCACACACACATATGCACACAAACACACACATACACACACAGACATGCACACACAATCACACAAACACGCACATCTATAAACACACACGCACAATCACAGTCAGAGACACTAACACATACACACACACTCACACAGACAGACACACACACAGAGTCACAAACACATACACAGACACACACAAATACACAAGACACACACACAGACACACTCAATCATACAGAGGCACACACACACACACACACACACACACACACACACACACACACACACACACAATACACACATAGACACTCACACAAACACACAGGCACACACACAAACACACAGACAGACAGAAACAAACACACACATACTGACACACACACATACACACACACTCAACAAACACACACAGACAGACACACACTCACACAAACACACACACATATAGAGTCATACACACACACACACACACACACACACTCTCACACAAACACACACACATAGAGTCACACACATACACAGACAGACAGACACACACACAAATACAATACACACATAGACACAAACACAGATGCACATGCACTCACACAAACACACAGGCACACACACACAAACACACACAGACAATCACACAAACACAATACACACAAACACTCACACAAACACACAGAAACAGACACACAGTCACACACACACAGGCACACACACAATACATACAAACACACACACATGCACACAGGCAGCGACATCCACATTGACAATAGACTATTGTGACATTATCACTTCCTTTGCCCAGTGTTGTGCCCTGGGGATGAGTGATGTCTGGATGGGGGGTTTGTGTGAGTGTGTGTGTGGGTTGTGTGTGTATGTGAGTGAGTGAGTGTGTGTGTGTGTGTGTGTGTGTGTGTGTGTGTCTGTATATGAGTGTGTGTATGTTGTGTTGTGAGTTTTGTGTGTGTGAGTGTGTGTATTGTGTTGTGAATTGTGTGTGTGTGTGTGAGTGTATGTGTCTGTGAGAGTGTATGTGAGTGTGTGTGTGTATTGTGTTGTGAGTTGTGTGTGTGTGTGCATGTGTGTGACTGTGTCTGTATATGAGTGTGTGTGTGAGTGTGTGTATATTGTGTTGTGAGTTGTGGGTGTGAGTGTGTGTGTGTATTGTGTTGTGAGTTGTGTGTGTATGTGAGTGTGTGCGAGTGTATGTGTATTGAGTTGTTAGTTGTGTGTGTATTGTGTAGTGAGTTGTGTGTGAGTGTGAGTGTGTGTATATTGTGTTGTGAGTTGTGTGTGTATGTGAGTGTGTGTGTATTGTGTTGTGAGTTCTGTGTGTGAGTATATGAATGTGAGTGTGAATGAGCGTGTGTATGTGAGTGTGTGTGTGTTAGTGTGTGTGTATTGTGTTGTGAGTTGTGTGTGTGAGTGTATGTATGTGAGTGTGTGTGTGAGTGTGAATGAGTGTGTGCGAGTGTGTGTATTGTTTTGTGAGTTGTGTGTGTGTGTGTGTGTTGTGTTGTGAGTTGTGTGTGAGTGTGTGTGCAAATGTGTGTGAGTGTGTGTATTGTGTGTTGTGTGTGAGTGTGTGTGCGCGTGTGTGTGTATTGTGTTGTGAGTTGTGCGTGAGTGTGTATATTGTGTTGTGAGTTGTGTGTGTGCGAGTGTGCATGTATTGTGTTGTGAGTGTGTGTGTATTGTGTTGTTAGTTGTGTGTGAGTATGTGTGTATTGTGTTGTAAGTTGTGTGTGTATGTGAGTGTGTGTGTGAGTGAGTGTGTGTGTTGTGTTGTGAGTTGTGTGTGTATGTGAGTGTGTGTGTATTGTGTGTGTGAGTGAGTGTGTGTCTGTGCAGGTGATACATTGATAGGTGGAGTGGCAGGTAGTGTTGAGGAAACATGGAGTCTACAAAAGTGCTTAGACAGATTAGGAGAAGTGACAGATGGATCACAGTGCAGGGAAGTGAGTATGCACTTTGGTAGAAGGAATAAAAGTGTTAACAATTTTCTAAACAGAGGACACATTCAGAAATCAGAGATACAAAGGGACTTGGGAGTCCTGCAGGATTCCCTAAAGTTTAACTTGTAGGTTTAGTCGGTGGTGAGGAAGGCAAATACAGTTTTAGCATTCATTTCGAGAGGACTAGAATATAGAAGCAAGGATGTGATGCTGAGGCTTTGTAAGGTATTGGACAGACTGCACTTGGAATATTGTGAGCAGCTCTGGGCCGCTTATCTAAGAAAAGGTGCATTGGCATTGAAGAATATCCATAGGTGGTTTACAAGAATAATTCTGGACATGAAAGGGTTAATTTATGAGGAACGTTTGCTGGCTCTGGGCCTGTACTCCCTGGAGTTAGAAGAATGAGGGGGAATCTCATTGAAAGCTAATGAATATTGAAAAGGTTAGAAACACTGGTTGTGGAAAGGATATTTCTGACAGTGAGGGAGTCCAGGACCAGAGGGCACAGCCTCAGAACAGAGTGGGGTCCATTTTGAACAGTGATCAGGTGGAATTACTTTCGCTTGAGGATGGTGAATCTCTGGAACTCATTGTGCAGACGGCTATGAATGCCGAGTCATTGGGTATAGTTGAAGCAGAGATTGATAAGATCTTGATTAGTCAGGATGTCAAAGGTGACAGGAAGAAGGCAGAAGAAAGTGTTTGACAGGGAAAATAGATCAGCATGATAGAATGGTGGACCAGACTCAATGGGCCAAATGGCCTAAACCCGCTCCTTGGTATTATGGTGATATAGCGTTATGTGTGCATATCCGAACACGTGTCTGTATATTTCTGTGTCCACATAGGAGGGAGTACGATCATTCCCCCTATCACAGCACCGGTGGAGACGGGTCGGTCACTGTGTAACACTGGGGTACGGTACCGGTGGGGACGGGTCGGTCACTGTGTAACACTGGGGTACACTACCAGTGGGGATGGGACTGTCACTGTGTGACACCGGGATCCAGTACCGGTGGGGACGGGCCTGTAAATGTGTAACACCGGGGTACTGTACCGGTGGAGACGGGTCTGTCACTGTATTACACCAGGATACAGTACCAGTGGGGACGGGTCTGTCGGTGTATAACACTGGGGTACGGTACCGGTGGGGACGGGTCTGTCACTGTATTACACCAGGATACAGTACCAGTGGGGACGGGTCTGTCGGTGTATAACACCGGGATACGGTACCGGTGGGGACGGGTCTGTCACTGTGTAACACCGGGGTACGGTACCAGTGGGGATGGATCTGTAACTGTGTAACACTGGGGTATGGTACCGCTGGGGACGGGTCTGTCACTGTATAACACCAGGATACAGTACCAGTGGGGGCGGGTCTGTAACTGTGTAACACCGGTGTACGGTACCAGTGGGGACGGATCTGTAACTGTGTAACACCAGGGTACAGTACCGGTGGGGGCGGGTCTGTAACTGTGTAACACCGGTGTACGGTACCAGTGGGGACGGATCTGTAACTGTGTAACACCGGGGTACGGTACCGGTGGGGACAGGTCTGTCACTGTATAACACCGGGGTACGGTACCGGTGGGGATGAGTCTATCACTGTGTAACACCGGGGTATGGTACTGGTGGGGACGGGTCTGTCACTGTGTAACACCGGGGTATGGTACCGGTGGGGACGGGTCTGTCACTGTGTAACACCAGGGTATGGTACCAGTGGGGATGGGTCTGTCACTGTATAACACCGGGGTACGGTACAAGTGGAGACGGGTCTGTCACTGTATAACACCGGGGTACGGTACCGGTGGGGACTGGTCTGTCACTGTGTAACACCGGTGTACGGTACAGTGGTGATGGGACTGTCACTGTGTAACACCGGGATACAGTACCGGTGGGGACGGGTCTGTAACTGTGTAACACCGGGGTACAGTACCAGTTGGGATGAGTCTGTCACTGTACAACACCGGGGTACGATACCGGTGGGGACGGGTCTGTCACTGTGTAACACCGGTGTACGGTACCAGTGGGGATGGGACTGTCACTGTGTAACACTGGGATCCAGTACCGGTGGGGACGGGTCTGTAAATGTGTAACACCGGGGTACAATACCAGTTGGGATGAGTCTGTCACTGTATAACACCGGGGTACGGTAACGGCAGGGACAGGACTGTCACTGTGTAACACTTGGGTACAGTACCGGTGGAGACGGGTCAGTCACTGTGTAACACTGGGGTACGGTACCAGTGGGGACAGGACTGTCACTGTGTAACACCACGATGCAGTACCAGTGGGGACGGATCTGTAACTGTGTAACACTGGGGTATGGTACCGCTGGGGACGGGTCTGTCACTGTATAACACCAGGGTACAGTACCGGTGGGTGCAGGTCTGTAACTGTGTAACACCGGGGTACGGTACCGGTGGGGAAGGGTCTATCACTGTATAACACCGGGATACAGTAGCAGTGGGGGCAGGTCTGTAATCGTATAACACCGGGGTACGGTACCGGTGGGGACAGGTCTGTCACTGTGTAACACCGGGGTACGGTACCGGTGGGGATGAGTCTGTCACTGTGTAACACTGGGGTACAGTACCGGTGGGGACGGGTCTGTCACTGTGTAACGCCGGGATACAGTACCGGTGGGGATGGGTCTGTAACTGTGTAACACCGGGGTACAGTACCAGTTGGGAAGAGTCTGTCACTGTACAACACTGGGGTACGATACCGGTGGGGACGGGTCTGTCACTGTGTAACACCGGTGTACGGTACCAGTGGGGATGGGACTGTCACTGTGTGACACCGGGATCCAGTACCGGTGGGGACGGGCCTGTAAATGTGTAACACCGGGGTACTGTACCGGTGGAGACGGGTCTGTCACTGTATTACACCAGGATACAGTACCAGTGGGGACGGGTCTGTCGGTGTATAACACTGGGGTACGGTACCAGTGGGGACGGGTCTGTCACTGTATTACACCAGGATACAGTACCAGTGGGGACGGGTCTGTCGGTGTATAACACCGGGATACGGTACCGGTGGGGACGGGTCTGTCACTGTATAACACTGGGGTACGGTACCGGTGGGGACGGGTCTGTCACTGTGTAACACTGGGGTATGGTACCAGTGGGGATGGGTCTGTCACTGTATAACACCGGGGTACGGTACCGGTTGAGATGGGTCTGTCACTGTATAACACCGGGGTACGGTACTGGTGGGGACAGGTCTGTCACTGTGTAACACTGGGGTACAGTACCGGTGGGGACGGGCCTGTCACTGTATAACACTGGGGTACGGTACCGGGGGGGACGGGACTGTCACTGTATAACACCGGGGTACTGTACAGGTGGAGACGGGTTTGTCACTGTATTACACCAGGATACAGTACCAGTGGGGACGGGTCTGTCGGTGTATAACACCGGGGTACGGTACCGGTGGGGACGGGTCTGTCACTGTGTAACACCGGGGTACGGTACCGGTGGGGACGGGTCTGTCACTGTGTAACACCAGGGTATGGTACCAGTGGGGATGGGTCTGTCACTGTATAACACCGGGGTACGGTACAAGTGGAGACGGGTCTGTCACTGTATAACACCGGGGTACGGTACCGGTGGGGACTGGTCTGTCACTGTGTAACACCGGTGTACGGTACAGTGGTGATGGGACTGTCACTGTGTAACACCGGGATACAGTACCGGTGGGGACGGGTCTGTAACTGTGTAACACCGGGGTACAGTACCAGTTGGGATGAGTCTGTCACTGAACAACACCGGGGTATGATACCGGTGGGGACGGGTCTGTCACTGTGTAACACCGGTGTACGGTACCAGTGGGGATGGGACTGTCACTGTGTAACACTGGGATCCAGTACCGGTGGGGACGGGTCTGTAAATGTGTAACACCGGGGTACAATACCAGTTGGGATGAGTCTGTCACAGTATAACACCGGGGTACGGTAACGGCAGGGACAGGACTGTCACTGTGTAACACTTGGGTACAGTACCGGTGGAGACGGGTCAGTCACTGTGTAACACTGGGGTACGGTACCAGTGGGGACAGGACTGTCACTGTGTAACACCACGATGCAGTACCAGTGGGGACGGATCTGTAACTGTGTAACACTGGGGTATGGTACCGCTGGGGACGGGTCTGTCACTGTATAACACCAGGGTACAGTACCGGTGGGTGCAGGTCTGTAACTGTGTAACACCGGGGTACGGTACCGGTGGGGAAGGGTCTATCACTGTATAACACCGGGATACAGTAGCAGTGGGGGCATGTCTGTAATCGTATAACACCGGGGTACGGTACCGGTGGGGACAGGTCTGTCACTGTGTAACACCGGGGTACGGTACCGGTGGGGATGAGTCTGTCACTGTGTAACACTGGGGTACAGTACCGGTGGGGACGGGTCTGTCACTGTGTAACACCGGGATACAGTACCGGTGGGGATGGGTCTGTAACTGTGTAACACCGGGGTACAGTACCAGTTGGGAAGAGTCTGTCACTGTACAACACCGGGGTACGATACCGGTGGGGACGGGTCTGTCACTGTGTAACACCGGTGTACGGTACCAGTGGGGATGGGACTGTCACTGTGTGACACCGGGATCCAGTACCGGTGGGGACGGGCCTGTAAATGTGTAACACCGGGGTACTGTACCGGTGGAGACGGGTCTGTCACTGTATTACACCAGGATACAGTACCAGTGGGGACGGGTCTGTCGGTGTATAACACTGGGGTACGGTACCGGTGGGGACGGGTCTGTCACTGTATTACACCAGGATACAGTACCAGTGGGGACGGGTCTGTCGGTGTATAACACCGGGATACGGTACCGGTGGGTACGGGTCTGTCACTGTATAACACCGGGGTACGGTACCGGTGGGGACGGGTCTGTCACTGTGTAACACTGGGGTATGGTACCAGTGGGGATGGGACTGTCACTGTGTAACACTGGGGTATGGTACCAGTGGGGATGGGTCTGTCACTGTATAACACCGGGGTACGGTACCGGTTGAGATGGGTCTGTCACTGTATAACACCGGGGTACGGTACTGGTGGGGACAGGTCTGTCACTGTGTAACACTGGGGTACAGTACCGGTGGGGACGGGTCTGTCACTGTGTAACATCGGGATACAGGACTGGTGGGGACGGGCCTGTCACTGTATAACACCGGCGTACGGTACCGGGGGGGATGGGTCTGTCACTGTATAACACCGGGGTACTGTACAGGTGGAGACGGGTCTGTCACTGTATTACACTAGGATACAGTACCAGTGGGGACGGGTCTGTCGGTGTATAACACCGGGGTACGGTACCGGTGGGGACGGGTCTGTCACTGTGTAACACCAGGGTATGGTACCAGTGGGGATGGGTCTGTCACTGTATAACACCGGGGTACGGTACAAGTGGAGACGGGTCTGTCACTGTATAACACCGGGGTACGGTACCGGTGGGGACTGGTCTGTCACTGTGTAACACCGGTGTACGGTACAGTGGTGATGGGACTGTCACTGTGTAACACCGGGATACAGTACCGGTGGGGACGGGTCTGTAAATGTGTAACACCGGGGTACAATACCAGTTGGGATGAGTCTGTCACTGTATAACACCGGGGTACGGTAACGGCAGGGACAGGACTGTCACTGTGTAACACTTGGGTACAGTACCGGTGGAGACGGGTCAGTCACTGTGTAACACTGGGGTACGGTACCAGTGGGGACAGGACTGTCACTGTGTAACACCACGATGCAGTACCAGTGGGGACGGGTCTGTAAATGTGTAACACCGGGGTACAATACCAGTTGGGATGAGTCTGTCACTGTATAACACCGGGGTACGGTACTGGTGGGGACAGGTCTGTCACTGTGTAACACTTGGGTACAGTACCGGTGGGGACGGGTCTGTCACTGTGTAACACCGGGATACAGGACTGGTGGGGACGGGCCTGTCACTGTATAACACTGGGGTACGGTACCGGGGGGGACGGGACTGCCACTGTATAACACCGGGGTACTGTACAGGTGGAGACGGGTTTGTCACTGTATTACACCAGGATACAGTACCAGTGGGGACGGGTCTGTCGGTGTATAACACCGGGGTACGGTACCGGTGGGGACGGGTCTGTCACTGTGTAACACCGGGGTACGGTACCGGTGGGGACGGGTCTGTCACTGTGTAACACCAGGGTATGGTACCAGTGGGGATGGGTCTGTCACTGTATAACACCGGGGTACGGTACAAGTGGAGACGGGTCTGTCACTGTATAACACCGGGGTACGGTACCGGTGGGGACTGGTCTGTCACTGTGTAACACCGGTGTACGGTACAGTGGTGATGGGACTGTCACTGTGTAACACCGGGATACAGTACCGGTGGGGACGGGTCTGTAACTGTGTAACACCGGGGTACAGTACCAGTTGGGATGAGTCTGTCACTGAACAACACCGGAGTATGATACCGGTGGGGACGGGTCTGTCACTGTGTAACACCGGTGTACGGTACCAGTGGGGATGGGACTGTCACTGTGTAACACTGGGATCCAGTACCGGTGGGGACGGGTCTGTAAATGTGTAACACCGGGGTACAATACCAGTTGGGATGAGTCTGTCACAGTATAACACCGGGGTACGGTAACGGCAGGGACAGGACTGTCACTGTGTAACACTTGGGTACAGTACCGGTGGAGACGGGTCAGTCACTGTGTAACACTGGGGTACGGTACCAGTGGGGACAGGACTGTCACTGTGTAACACCACGATGCAGTACCAGTGGGGACGGATCTGTAACTGTGTAACACTGGGGTATGGTACCGCTGGGGACGGGTCTGTCACTGTATAACACCAGGGTACAGTACCGGTGGGTGCAGGTCTGTAACTGTGTAACACCGGGGTACGGTACCGGTGGGGAAGGGTCTATCACTGTATAACACCGGGATACAGTAGCAGTGGGGGCAGGTCTGTAATCGTATAACACCGGGGTACGGTACCGGTGGGGACAGGTCTGTCACTGTGTAACACCGGGGTACGGTACCGGTGGGGATGAGTCTGTCACTGTGTAACACTGGGGTACAGTACCGGTGGGGACGGGTCTGTCACTATGTAACACCGGGATACAGTACCGGTGGGGATGGGTCTGTAACTGTGTAACACCGGGGTACAGTACCAGTTGGGAAGAGTCTGTCACTGTACAACACCGGGGTACGATACCGGTGGGGACGGGTCTGTCACTGTGTAACACCGGTGTACGGTACCAGTGGGGATGGGACTGTCACTGTGTGACACCGGGATCCAGTACCGGTGGGGACGGGCCTGTAAATGTGTAACACCGGGGTACTGTACCGGTGGAGACGGGTCTGTCACTGTATTACACCAGGATACAGTACCAGTGGGGACGGGTCTGTCGGTGTATAACACTGGGGTACGGTACCGGTGGGGACGGGTCTGTCACTGTATTACACCAGGATACAGTACCAGTGGGGACGGGTCTGTCGGTGTATAACACCGGGATACGGTACCGGTGGGGACGGGTCTGTCACTGTATAACACCGGGGTACGGTACCGGTGGGGACGGGTCTGTCACTGTATAACACTGGGGTACAGTACCGGTGGGGACGGGTCTGTCACTGTGTAACATCGGGATACAGGACTGGTGGGGACGGGCCTGTCACTGTATAACACTGGGGTACGGTACCGGGGGGGGACGGGACTGTCACTGTATATCACCGGCGTACGGTACCGGGGGGGATGGGTCTGTCACTGTATAACACCGGGGTACTGTACAGGTGGAGACGGGTCTGTCACTGTATTACACTAGGATACAGTACCAGTGGGGACGGGTCTGTCGGTGTATAACACCGGGGTACGGTACCGGTGGGGACGGGTCTGTCACTGTGTAACACCAGGGTATGGTACCAGTGGGGATGGGTCTGTCAATGTATAACACCGGGGTACGGTACAAGTGGAGACGGGTCTGTCACTGTATAACACCGGGGTACGGTACCGGTGGGGACTGGTCTGTCACTGTGTAACACCGGTGTACGGTACAGTGGTGATGGGACTGTCACTGTGTAACACCGGGATACAGTACCGGTGGGGACGGGTCTGTAACTGTGTAACACCGGTGTACAGTACCAGTTGGGATGAGTCTGTCACTGAACAACACCGGGGTATGATACCGGTGGGGACGGGTCTGTCACTGTGTAACACCGGTGTACGGTACCAGTGGGGATGGGACTGTCACTGTGTAACACTGGGATCCAGTACCGGTGGGGACGGGTCTGTAAATGTGTAACACCGGGGTACAATACCAGTTGGGATGAGTCTGTCACTGTATAACACCGGGGTACGGTAACGGCAGGGACAGGACTGTCACTGTGTAACACTTGGGTACAGTACCGGTAGAGACGGGTCAGTCACTGTGTAACACTGGGGTACGGTACCAGTGGGGACAGGACTGTCACTGTGTAACACCACGATGCAGTACCAGTGGGGACGGATCTGTAACTGTGTAACACTGGGGTATGGTACCGCTGGGGACGGGTCTGTCACTGTATAACACCAGGGTACAGTACCGGTGGGTGCAGGTCTGTAACTGTGTAACACCGGGGTACGGTACCGGTGGGGAAGGGTCTATCACTGTATAACACCGGGATACAGTAGCAGTGGGGGCAGGTCTGTAATCGTATAACACCGGGGTACGGTACCGGTGGGGACAGGTCTGTCACTGTGTAACACCGGGGTACGGTACCGGTGGGGATGAGTCTGTCACTGTGTAACACTGGGGTACAGTACCGGTGGAGACGGGTCAGTCACTGTGTAACACTGGGGTACGGTACCAGTGGGGACAGGACTGTCACTGTGTAACACCACGATGCAGTACCAGTGGGGACGGATCTGTAACTGTGTAACACCGGGGTACGGTACCGGTGGGGATGAGTCTGTCACTGTGTAACACTGGGGTACAGTACCGGTGGGGACGGGTCTGTCACTGTGTAACACCGGGATACAGTACCGGTGGGGATGGGTCTGTAACTGTGTAACACCGGGGTACAGTACCAGTTGGGAAGAGTCTGTCACTGTACAACACCGGGGTACGATACCGGTGGGGACGGGTCTGTCACTGTGTAACACCGGTGTACGGTACCAGTGGGGATGGGACTGTCACTGTGTGACACCGGGATCCAGTACCGGTGGGGACGGGCCTGTAAATGTGTAACACCGGGGTACTGTACCGGTGGAGACGGGTCTGTCACTGTATTACACCAGGATACAGTACCAGTGGCGACGGGTCTGTCGGTGTATAACACCAGGTTACAGTACCGGTGGGGACTGGACTGTCACTGTGTAACACCGGGTTACGGTACCGATGGGGACTGGACTGTCACTGTGTAACACCTGTGTACGGTACCAGCGGTGATGGGACTGTCACTGTGTAACACCGGGATACAGTACCGGTGGGGACGGGTCTGTAACTGTGTAACACTGGTGTACGGTACCAGTGGGGATGGAACTGTCACTGTATAATACCTGGGAATGGAACCGGCGGGGACGGGTCTGTCACTGTATAACACCTGGGAACGGCACCGGTGGGGACGGGTCTGTCACTGTGTAACACCGGGGTATGGTACCAGTGGGGACTGGTCTGTCACTGTGTAACACCGGTGTACGGTACCAGCGGTGATGGGACTGTCACTGTATAATACCGGGGAACGGCACCAGTGGGGACGGGTCTGTCACTGTGTAACACCGGGATACAGTACCGGTGGGGATGGGTCTGTAACTGTGTAACACCGGGGTACAGTACCAGTTGGGATGAGACTGTCACTGTACAACACTGGGGTACGATACCGGTGGGGACGGGTCTGTCACTGTGTAACACTGGTGTACGGTACCAGTGGGGATGGGACTGTCACTGTATAATATCTGGGAATGGAACCGGCGGGGACGGGTCTGTCACTGTATAACACCTGGGAACGGCACCGGTGGGGACGGGTCTGTCACCGTATAACACTGGGGTACAGTACCGGTGGGGACGGGTCTGTCACTGTATTACACCAGGATACAGTACCAGTGGGGACGGTTCTGTCAGTGTATAACACCGGGGTACTGTACCGGTGGAGACGGGTCTGTCACTGTATTACACCAGGATACAGTACCAGTGGGGACGGGTCTGTCGGTGTATAACACCGGGGTACGGTACCGGTGGGGACGGGTCTGTCACTGTATAACAACGGGGTACGGTACCGGTGGGGACGGGTCTGTCACTGTGTAACACTGGGGTATGGTACCAGTGGGGATGGGTCTGTCACTGTATAACACCGGGGTACGATACCGGTTGAGATGGGTCTGTCACTGTATTACACCGGGGTACGGTAACGGTGGGGACTGGTCTGTCACTGTGTAACACCGGTGTACGTTACCAGCGGTGATGGGACTGTCACTGTGTAACACCGGGATACAGTACCGGTGGGGACGGGTCTGTAACTGTGTAACAACGGGGTACAGTACCAGTTGGGATGAGACTGTCACTGTACAACACCGGGGTACGATACCGGTGGGGACGGGGCTGTCACTGTGTAACACTGGTGTACGGTACCAGTGGGGATGGGACTGTTACTGTATAATACCTGGGAACGGAACCGGCGGGGACGGGTCTGTCACTGTATAACACCTGGGAACGGCACCGGTGGGGACGGGTCTGTCACTCTGTAACACCGGGGTACCGAACTGGTGGGGACGGGTCTGACACTGTATAACACCGGGGTACGGTAACAGCGGGGACTGGACTGTCACTGTGTAACACCGGGTTACCGTAACGGTGGAGACGGGTCTGTCACTGTGTAACACTGGGGTACAGTACCAGGGGGCGGGTCTGTCACTGTATAACACCAGGGTACGGTACCGGTGGGGACGGGTCTGACACTGTGTAACACCAGGATACAGTACCAGTGGGGACGGATCTGTAACTGTTTAACACTGGTGTATGGTACCAGTGGGGACAGGTCTGTCACTGTATAACACCGGGGTACAGTACCAGTTGGGATGAGTCTGTCACTGTATAACACCGGGGTACGATACCGGTGGGGACGGGTCTGTCACTGTGTAACACTGGTGTACGGTACCAGTGGGGATGGGACTGTCACTGTATAATATCTGGGAATGGAACCGGCGGGGACGGGTCTGTCACTGTATAACACCTGGGAACGGCAACGGTGGGGACGGGTCTGTCACTGTATAACACTGGGGTACAGTACCGGTGGGGACGGGTCTGTCACTGTATTACACCAGGATACAGTACCAGTGGGGACGGTTCTGTCAGTGTATAACACCGGGGTACTGTACCGGTGGAGACGGGTCTGTCACTGTATTACACCAGGATACAGTACCAGTGGGGACGGGTCTGTCGGTGTATAACACCGGGGTACGGTACCGGTGGGGACGGGTCTGTCACTGTATAACAACGGGGTACGGTACCGGTGGGGACGGGTCTGTCACTGTGTAACACTGGGGTATGGTACCAGTGGGGATGGGTCTGTCACTGTATAACACCGGGGTACGATACCGGTTGAGATGGGTCTGTCACTGTATTACACCGGGGTACGGTAACGGTGGGGACTGGTCTGTCACTGTGTAACACCGGTGTACGTTACCAGCGGTGATGGGACTGTCACTGTGTAACACCGGGATACAGTACCGGTGGGGACGGGTCTGTAACTGTGTAACAACGGGGTACAGTACCAGTTGGGATGAGACTGTCACTGTACAACACCGGGGTACGATACCGGTGGGGACGGGGCTGTCACTGTGTAACACTGGTGTACGGTACCAGTGGGGATGGGACTGTTACTGTATAATACCTGGGAATGGAACCGGCGGGGACGGAACTGTCACTGTGTAACACTGGTGTAAGGTACCAGTGGGGATGGGACTGTCACTGTATAATATCTGGGAATGGAACCGGCGGGGACGGGTCTGTCACTGTATAACACCTGGGAACGGCACCGGTGGGGACGGGTCTGTCACTGTATAACACTGGGGTACAGTACTGGTGGGGACGGGTCTGTCACTGTATAACACCGGGGTACGGTACCAGGGGACGGGTCTGTCACTGTGTAACACCAGGGTATGGTACCAGTGAGGACGGGTCTGTCACAGTGTAACACTGGGGTACTGTACCGGTGGGGACGGGTCTGTCACTGTATAACACTGGGGTACGGTACCGGTGGGGACTGGTCTGTCGGTGTATAACACCGGGGTACGGTACCGGTGGAGACGGGTCTGTCACTGTATAACACCGGGGTACGGTACCGGTGGGGACTGGTCTGTCACTCTGTAACACCGGTGTACGGTACCAGCGGTGATGGGACTGTCACTGTGTAACACTGGGATACAGTACCGGTGGGGACGGGTCTGTAACTGTGTAACACCGGGGTACAGTACCAGTTGGGATGAGACTGTCACTGTACAACACCGGGGTACGATACCGGTGGGGACGGGTCTGTCACTGTGTAACACTGGTGTACGGTACCAGTGGGATGGGAGTGTCACTGTATAATACCTGGGAACGGAACCGGCGGGGACGGGTCTGTCACTGTATAACACCTGGGAACGGCACCGGTGGGGACGGGTCTGTCACTGTGTATTACTGGGGTACAGTACCAGGGGGTGGGTCTGTCACTGTATAACACCGGGGTATGGTACCAGTGGGGACAAGACTGTCACTGTGTAACACCAGGATACAGTACCAGTGGGGACGGATCTGTAACTGTGTAACACTGGGGTATGGTACCGGTGTGGACAGGTCTGTCACTGTATAACACCAGGGTACAGTACTGGTGGGGGCAGGTCTGTAACTGTGTAACACCGGAATACAGGACTGGTGGGGACAGGTCTGTCAGTGTATAACACCGGGGTACGGTACCGGTGGAGACAGGTCTGTCACTGTATTACACCAGGATACAGTACCAGTGGGGACGGGTCTGTCGGTGTATAACACCGGGGTACGGTACCGGTGGGGACGGGTCTGTCACTGTATTACACCAGGATACAGTACCAGTGGGGACGGGTCTGTCGGTGTATAACACCGGGGTACGGTACCGGTGGGGACGGGTCTGTCACTGTATAACACCGGGGTACGGTACCGGTGGGGACGGGTCTGTCACTGTGTAACACTGGGGTATGGTACCAGTGGGGATGGGTCTGTCACTGTATAACACCGGGGTACGATACCGGTTGAGATGGGTCTGTCACTGTATTACACCGGGGTACGGTAACGGTGGGGACTGGTCTGTCACTGTGTAACACCGGTGTACGGTACCAGCGGTGATGGGACTGTCACTGTGTAACACCGGGATACAGTACCGGTGGGGACGGGACTGTAACTGTGTAACAACGGGGTACAGTACCAGTTGGGATGAGACTGTCACTGTACAACACCGGGGTACGATACCGGTGGGGACGGGGCTGTCACTGTGTAACACTGGTGTACGGTACCAGTGGGGATGGGACTGTCACTGTATAATACCTGGGAATGGAACCGGCGGGGACGGGTCTGTCACTGTATAACACCTGGGAACGGCACCGGTGGGGACGGGTCTGTCACTGTGTAACACCGGGGTACCGTACTGGTGGGGACGGGTCTATCGGTGTATAACACCGGGGTACGGTACCGGTGGGAACGTGTCTGTCACTGTATAACACTGGGGTACGGTACCGGTGGGGACGGGTCTGTCACTGTATAACACCGGGGTAGGGTACCAGTGGGGACTGGTCTGTCACTGTGTAACACCGGTATACGGTACCAGCGGGGATGGGTCTGTCACTGTGTAACATCGGGGTACTGTACCGGTGGGGACGGGACTGTCACTGTGTAACACCGGGATACAGTACCGGTGGGGATGAGTCTGTAACTGTGTAACACCGGGGTACAGTACCAGTTGGGATGAGACTGTCACTTTACAACACCGGGGTACGATACCGGTGGGGACGGGTCTGTCACTGTGTAACACCTGGGTACGGCACCGGTGGGAACGGGTCTGTCACTGTGTAACACCGGGGTACCGTACTGGTGGGGACGGGTCTGTCACTGTATAACACCGGGGTACGGTAACGGCGGGGACAGGACTGTCACTGTGTAACACCGGGGTACCGTAACGGTGGAGACGGGTCTGTCACTGTGTAACACTGGGGTACGGTACCGGTGGAGACGGGTCTGTCACTGTGTAACACTGGTGTACGGTACTGGTGGAGACGGGTCTGTCACTGTGTAACACTGGGGTACAGTACCAGGGGGCGGGTCTGTCACAGTATAACACCAGGATACGGTACCAGTGGGGATGGATCTGTAACTGTGTAACACTGGGGTATGGTACCAGTGGGGACGGGTCTGTAACTGTGTAACACCGGGGTACAGTACCAGTTGGGATGAGACTGTCACTGTACAACACCGGGGTACGATACTGGTGGGGACGGGTCTGTCACTGTGTAACACTGGTGTACAGTACCAGTGGGGATGGGACTGTCACTGTATAATACCTGGGAATGGAACCGGCGGGGACGGGTCTGTCACTGTATAACACCTGGGAACGGCACCGGTGGGGACGGGTCTGTCACTGTGTAACACCGGGGTATGGTACCAGTGGGGACAAGACTGTCACTGTGTAACACCAGGATACAGTACCAGTGGGGACGGATCTGTAACTGTGTAACACTGGGGTATGGTACCGGTGTGGACAGGTCTGTCACTGTATAACACCAGGGTACAGTACCGGTGGGGGCAGGTCTGTAACTGTGTAACACCAGAATACAGGACTGGTGGGGACAGGTCTGTCAGTGTATAACACCGGGGTACGGTACCGGTGGAGACACGTCTGTCACTGTATTACACCAGGATACAGTAGCAGTGGGGACGGGTCTGTCGGTGTATAACACCGGGGTACGGTACCGGTGGGGACGGGTCTGTCTCTGTATAACACTGGGGTACGGTACCGGTGGTGACGGGTCTGTCACTGTATTACACCAGGATACTGTACCAGTGGGGACGGGTCTTTCGGTGTATAACAACGGGGTACGGTATCGGTGGGGACGGGTCTGTCACTGTGTAACACTGGGGTATGGTACCAGTGGGGATGGGTCTGTCACTGTATAACACCGGGGTACGATACCGGTTGAGATGGGTCTGTCACTGTATTACATCGGGGTACGGTAACGTGGGGACTGGTCTGTCACTGTGTAACACCGGTGTACGGTACCAGCGGTGATGGGACTGTCACTGTGTAACACCGGGATACAGTACCGGTGGGGACGGGTCTGTAACTGTGTAACAACGGGGTACAGTACCAGTTGGGATGAGACTGTCACTGTACAACACCGGGGTACGATACCGGTGGGGACGGGGCTGTCACTGTGTAACACTGGTGTACGGTACCAGTGGGGATGGGACTGTCACTGTATAACACCTGGGAACGGCACCGGTGGGGACGGGTCTGTCACTGTATTACACCAGGATACAGTACCAGTGGGGACGGGTCTGTCGGTGTATAACACCGGGGTACGGTACCGGTGGGGACGGGTCTGTCACTGTATAACACCGGGGTACGGTACCGGTGGGGACGGGTCAGTCACTGTGTAACACTGGGGTATGGTACCAGTGGGGATGGGTCTGTCACTGTGTAACACCGGGGTACGGTACCGGTGGGGACTGGTCTGTCACTGTGTAACACCGGTGTACGGTACCAGCGGTGATGGGACTGTCACTGTGTAACACCGGGATACAGTACCGGTGGGGACAGGTCTGTCAGTGTATAACACCGGGGTACGGTACCGGTGGGGATGGGTCTGTCACTGTATTACACCGGGATACAGTACCAGTGGGGACGGGTCTGTCGGTGTATAACACCGGGGTACGGTACCGGTGGAGACAGGTCTGTCACTGTATTACACCAGGATACAGTACCAGTGGGGACGGGTCTGTCGGTGTATAACACCAGGTTACAGTACCGGTGGGGATGGATCTGTAACTGTGTAACACCGGGGTACGGTACCATTGGGGATGGATCTGTAACTGTGTAACACCGGGGTACGGTACCGGTGGAGACGGGTCTGTCACTGTGTAACACTGGGGTACAATACCAGGGGACGGGTCTGTCACTGTATAACAACGGGGTACGGTACCAGTGGGGACAAGACTGTCACTGTGTAACACCAGGATACAGTACCAGTGGGGACGGATCTGTAACTGTGTAACACTGGGGTATGGTACCGCTGGGGAAGGGTCTGTCACTGTATAACACCAGGATACAGTACCAGTGGGGGCGGGTCTGTAACTGTGTAACACCGGTGTACGGTACCAGTGGGAATGGATCTGTCACTGTGTAACACTAGGGTACCGTACCGGTGGGGACGGGTCTGTCACTGTGTAACACCGGGGTACGGTACCGGTGGAGACGGGTCTGTCACTGTATAACACTGGGGTACGGTACCGGTGGGGATGGGTCTGTCACTGTATAACACTGGGGTACGGTACCGGTGGAGATGGGTCCGTCACTGTATAACACCGGGGTATGGTACCGGTGGGGACTGGTCTGTCACTGTATAACACTGGGGTACGGTACCGGTGGGGACGGGCCTGTCACTGTGTAACACCGGGGTACGGTACCGGTGGGGACGGGTCTGTCACTGTATAACACTGGGGTACGGTACCAGTGGGGACTGGTTTGTCACTGTATAACACCGGGGTACCGTACCGGTGGGGACGGGTCTGTCACTGTATAACACCGGGGTAAGGTTCCGGTGGGGACGGGTCTGTCACTGTATAACACCGGGGAACGGTACCAGTGGGGATGGGTCTGTCACTGTATAACACCGGGGTATGGTACCGGTGGGGATGGGTCTGTCACTGTATAACACTGGGGTACGGTACCGGTGGGGACTGGTCTGTCACTGTATAACACTGGGGTACGGTACCGGTGGGGACAGGTCTGTCACTGTGTAACACCGGGGTATGGTACCGGTGGGGATGGGTCTGTCACTGTGTAACACCGGGATACAGTACCGGTGGGGACGGGTCTGTAACTGTGTAACACCGGTGTACCGTACCAGCGGTGATGGGACTGTCACTGTGTAACACCGGGGTACGGTACTGGTGGGGACGGGTCTGTCACTGTATAACACTGGGGCACGGTACCGGTGGGGACGGGTCTGTCACTGTGTAACACCGGGGTATGGTACCAGTGGGGATGGGTCTGTCACTGTATAACCCCGGGGTACGGTACCGGTGGAGACGGGTCTGTCACTGTATAACACCGGGGTACGGTACCGGTGGGGACTGGTCTGTCACTGTGTAACACCGGTGTACCGTACCAGCGGTGATGGGACTGTCACTGTGTAACACCGGGATACAGTACCGGTGGGGACGGGTCTGTCACTGTGTAACACCGGTGTACGGTACCAGCGGTGATGGGACTGTCACTGTATTACACCAGGATACAGTACCAGTGGGGACGGGTCTGTCGGTGTATAACACTGGGGTACGGTACCGGTGGGGACGGGTCTGTCACTGTATAACACCTGGGAACGGTACCGGCGGGGACGGGTCTGTCACTGTATAACACTGGGGTACGGTACCGGTGGGGACGGGTCTGTCACTGTATAACACCTGGGAACGGTACCGGTGGGGACGGGTCTGTCACTGTATAACACCTGGGAACGGTACCGGTGGGGACGGGTCTGTCACTGTATATCACCGGTGTACGGTACTGGTTGGGACGGGTCTGTCACTGTATAACACTGGGGTACGGTAACGGTAGGGACGGGTCTGTCACTGTATAACACCGTGGTACGGTACTGGCGGTGATGGGTCTGTCACTGTATAATACCGTGGTATGGTACTGGTGGGGATGGGTCTGTCACTGTATAACACCGGGATACAGTACCGGTGGGGACGGGTCTGTAACTGTGTAACACCGGGGTACGGTACCGGTGGGGACGGGTCTGTCACTGTGTAACACCGGGGAACGGTACCGGTGGGGACGGGTCTGTCACTGTATAACACTGGGGTACGGTACCAGTGGGGACTGGTTTGTCACTGTATAACACCGGGGTACCGTACCGGTGGGGACGGGTCTGTCACTGTATAACACCGGGGTAAGGTTCCGGTGGGGACGGGTCTGTCACTGTATAACACTGGGGTACGGTACCGGTGGTGACGGGTCTGTCACTGTATAACACCTGGGAACGGTACCGGCGGGGACGGGTCTGTCACTGTATAACACCTGGGAACGGTACCGATGGGGGATGGGTCTGTCACTGTATATCACCGGTGTACGGTACTGGTGGGGACGGGTCTGTCACTGTATAACACCGTGGTACGGTACTGGCGGGGACGGGTCTGTCACTGTATAATACCGTGGTACGGTACTGGTGGGGATGGGTCTGTCACTGTATAACACCGGGATACAGTACCGGTGGGGACGGGTCTGTAACTGTGTAACACCGGGGTACGGTACCGGTGGGGACGGGTCTGTCACTGTATAATACCGTGGTACGGTACTGGTGGGGATGGGTCTGTCACTGTATAACACCGGGATACAGTACCGGTGGGGATGGGTCTGTAACTGTGTAACACCGGGGTACGGTACCGGTGGGGACGGGCCTGTCACTGTATAACACTGGGGTACGGTACTGGTGGGAACGGGTCTGTCACTGTATAACACTGGGGTACGGTACCAGTGGGGACGGGTCTGTCACTGTGTAATACTGGGGTACTGTACCGGTGGGAACGGGTCTGTCACTGTATAACACTGGGGTACGGTACCGGTGGGGACGGGTCTGTCACTGTGTAACACCGGGGTACCGTACCGGTGGGGACGGGTCTGTCACTGTATAACACCGGGGTAAGGTTCCGGTGGGGACGGGTCTGTCACTGTATAACACCTGGGAACGGTACCGGTGGGGACGGGTCTGTCACTGTATATCACCGGTGTACGGTACTGGTTGGGACGGGTCTGTCACTGTATAACACTGGGGTACGGTAACGGTAGGGACGGGTCTGTCACTGTATAACACCGTGGTACGGTACTGGCGGTGATGGGTCTGTCACTGTATAATACCGTGGTATGGTACTGGTGGGGATGGGTCTGTCACTGTATAACACCGGGATACAGTACCGGTGGGGACGGGTCTGTAACTGTGTAACACCGGGGTACGGTACCGGTGGGGACGGGTCTGTCACTGTGTAACACCGGGGAACGGTACCGGTGGGGACGGGTCTGTCACTGTATAACACTGGGGTACGGTACCAGTGGGGACTGGTTTGTCACTGTATAACACCGGGGTACCGTACCGGTGGGGACGGGTCTGTCACTGTATAACACCGGGGTAAGGTTCCGGTGGGGACGGGTCTGTCACTGTATAACACTGGGGTACGGTACCGGTGGTGACGGGTCTGTCACTGTATAACACCTGGGAACGGTACCGGCGGGGACGGGTCTGTCACTGTATAACACCTGGGAACGGTACCGATGGGGGATGGGTCTGTCACTGTATATCACCGGTGTACGGTACTGGTGGGGACGGGTCTGTCACTGTATAACACCGTGGTACGGTACTGGCGGGGACGGGTCTGTCACTGTATAATACCGTGGTACGGTACTGGTGGGGATGGGTCTGTCACTGTATAACACCGGGATACAGTACCGGTGGGGACGGGTCTGTAACTGTGTAACACCGGGGTACGGTACCGGTGGGGACGGGTCTGTCACTGTATAATACCGTGGTACGGTACTGGTGGGGATGGGTCTGTCACTGTATAACACCGGGATACAGTACCGGTGGGGATGGGTCTGTAACTGTGTAACACCGGGGTACGGTACCGGTGGGGACGGGCCTGTCACTGTATAACACTGGGGTACGGTACTGGTGGGAACGGGTCTGTCACTGTATAACACTGGGGTACGGTACCAGTGGGGACGGGTCTGTCACTGTGTAATACTGGGGTACTGTACCGGTGGGAACGGGTCTGTCACTGTATAACACTGGGGTACGGTACCGGTGGGGACGGGTCTGTCACTGTGTAACACCGGGGTACCGTACCGGTGGGGACGGGTCTGTCACTGTATAACACCGGGGTAAGGTTCCGGTGGGGACGGGTCTGTCACTGTATAACACCTGGGAACGGTACCGCTGGGGACGGGTCTGTCACTGCTGCGGAAGCATTTGTCCATGACAGCATTGGTATAAGTGACAATCGCCCAGTACTTGATGAGACTGAATCTCATGTCCGCATTGAGGAAACCCTCCACTGTGTTGTGTGGCACTTCCAGCTTGCTAAATTGTGCTAAATGACACTGAATAGATCTATCAGCCCATGACTGGGCATCAGCTGCGGCAGAATTCTACTCAATTACAGTCATGGCCCAGCATATCCCCCACTCTACCATTACCCCCAGGCCAGTGTATCAACCCTGGTTCAATGAAGAGTGCAGGGGGACATGCCGAGAACAACCCCAGGTGTACCTCAATATGAGGTGTCACCCTGGTGAACCCACAGTGCATATCAAACACCATAAGCAGCGAGTAATTGACAGAGCTAAGTGGTCCCACATTCCAACGGATCAGATCTAAGCTCTGTAGTCCTGCCACGTCCAGCCGTGAATGGTGGTGGATTCTCAGTGGAGGAGGCTCTACAGATATCCCCATCCTCAGTGACAGAGGAGCCCACACACCTGTGCCAGAGATAAGGCTGAAGCTTTTGTAATAACCTGCAGGCAGAAGAGCCGAGTATCTCGGCCTCCCCCAGTAGTCCCCAGCACCCGAGATGTCAGTTATGCAGCCAATCCGATTCACTCCTCATGATATCAAGAACTGGCTGAAAGCACTGGATACTGCGAAGGCTACGGGCCCATACAAAATCCTGGCAATAGTCCTGAAGACTTGTGTTCTGGAACTTTCCATGCCACTAGCCAAGCTGTTCCTGTACGGTTACAACACCGGTATCTACTCAGCAATGTGGAAAATTGCCCAGGGATGTCCTGTACACAAGAAACAAGACAAGTCCAACTCAGCCAATGACCGCCCTATCAGCCTACTCTCAATCATCAGCACAGTAACGGAAGGGGTTGTCATGCAGCACTTACTGGGCAATAACCTGCTTACGGATGCCCAGTTTGGGTTCGTCAAGGCCACTCAGCTCCTGACCTCATCACCTCCTTGGTCCAAATATGGACCAAAAAGCTAAATAACAGAGGTGAGGTGAGAGCGATAGCCCACGACATCAGGGCAGCATTTGACTGAGTATGGCATTTATGTGCCCGAGCTAAAATGGAGTCAGTGGGAATTAGGGGAAAACCCTCCACTGGCTGGAATCATACCTGACACAGAGGAAGATGGTTGTGGTGGTGGGAATTCAGTCACCTCATCCTCAGGACATCACTGCAGGAGTTCCTCAGGAAAGTGTCCGAGGACCAACTGTCTTCAGCTGCTTCATCAATTCCGTCATTAGGTCAGAAGTGAGGATGTTCGCAGATGACTGCACAATGTTCTGCACCATTTGTGACTCCTCAGACAGTGAAGCAGTTCGTTCCCAAATGCAGCAGGACCTGGACAATATCCAGACCTGGGCTGACAAGTGGAAGGTAACATTCGAGCCAGGTAATGACCATCTGACACACTAGTGAAGTTTAAGAGACTACTTGACAGGTATATGGAGGAATTTAAGGTGGGGGGTTATATGTGAGACAGGGTTTGAGGGTCGGCACAACATTGTGGGCCAAAGGGCCTGTAATGTGCTTTACTATTCTATGTTCTATGTTCTATCTCCAACAAGAGAGGCTGTGATCATTGTCCCGTGATATTCAATGGCATCACCATCACTGAATGCCCTACTCTCAACATCCTGGAGTTTACCATTGACAGGTAACTGAACTGGTCTAGCCATATAAACACCTTGGTTAGCAGAGCAGGTCAAAGGCTAGGGATCCTGCAGCGTGTAACTCACCTCCTGACTCCCCAAAGCCTGTCTACCGTCTTCAAGGCTCAGGTCAGGAGTGTAATGGAATACTCACCACTCGCCTGGATGAGTGAAGCTCCATCAACACTCAAGAAGCTTGACATCAGCCAGAACAAGGAACCCCACTTCATCGGTACCCCTTCCTCAAGCATCCAGTCCTCCCACCTGTGTCCTCTTGTGGCGACCATTTCAGCCCTAGGAAAAAGCCTCTGACTACCCACACGATCAATGCCTCTCCTCATCTTATACACCTCTATCAGGTCACGTCACATCCTCCTTCACTCCAAGGAGAAAAGGCTGAGTTCACTCAACCTATTCTCATAAGGAATGTTCCCCAATAGAGACAACATCCTTGTAAATCACCCTTTCTATGGTTTCCACATTCTTCCTGTAGTGAGGTGACCAGAACTCGCTGTAAGATTACCTCTCGGCTCCTAAACTCAATCCACATTCAACGAAGGCCAATACACCATACGCCTACTTAACCACAGAGTCAACCTGTTCAGTAGTAACCCGGTGTTATACAGTGAGAGACCCGTCCCCACCAGTACTGTACCCCGGTGTTATACAGTGACTGACCCGTCCCCACCGGTACCGTACCCCGGTGTTATACAGTGACAGACCCATCCCCACTGGTACTGTACCCCAGTGTTATACAGTGACAGACCCGTCCCCACCGGTAACGTACCGCAGTGTTATACAGTGACAGACCTGTCCCCACTGCTACTGTAACGGATTGTTACACGGTCACTGACCGTTCCCCGCTGATACCGTACCGGAGTGTTACACGGTCACAGACCATTCCCCGCTGATACCGTACCAGAGTGTTACACGGACACTGACCGTTCCCCACTGATACCGTACTGGAGTGTTACACCGTCACGGACCGTTCCCCGCTGATACCGTACCGGAGTGTTACACGGTCACTGACTGTTCCCAGCTGATACCGTACCCGAGTGTTACACGGTCACGCACCGTTCCCCGCTGATACCGTACCCGAGTGTTACACGGTCACTGACCGTTCCCCGCTGATACCTTACCGTAGTGTTACATGGTCACACACTGTTCCCCGCTGATACCGTACCGGAGTGTTACATGGTCACGCACCGTTCCCCGCTGATACCGTACCCGAGTGTTACACGGTCACGGAACGTTGCCTGCTGATACCGTACCGGAGTGTTACACGGTCACTGACCGTTCCCCGCTGATACCGTACCCGAGTGTTACACGGTCACTGACCGTTCCCCGCTGATACCGTACCGGAGTGTTACACGGTCACTGACCGTTCCCCGCTGATACCGTACCCGAGTGTTACACGGTCACTGACCGTTCCCCGCTGATACCTTACCGTAGTGTCACATGGTCACACACTGTTCCCCGCTGATACCGTACCGGAGTGTTACACGGTCACTGACCGTTCCCCGCTGATACCGTACCCGAGTGTTACACGGTCACTGACCGTTCCCCGCTGATACCTTACCGTAGTGTTACATGGTCACACACTGTTCCCCGCTGATACCGTACCGGAGTGTTACATGGTCACGCACCGTTCCCCGCTGATACCGTACCCGAGTGTTACACGGTCACGGAACGTTGCCTGCTGATACCGTACCGGAGTGTTACACGGTCACTGACCGTTGCCCGCTGATACCGTACCGGAGTGTTACACGGTCACTGACCGTTCCCCGCTGATACCGTACCCGAGTGTTACACGGTCACTGACCGTTCCCCGCTGATACCGTACCGGAGTGTTACACGGTCACTGACCGTTCCCCGCTGATACCGTACCGGAGTGTTACACGGTCACTGACCGTTCCCCGCTGATACCGTACCGGAGTGTTACACGGGCACTGACCGTTCCCCGCTGATACCGTACCGGAGTGTTACACGGTCACGGACCGTTCCCTGCTGATACCGTACCGGAGTGTTACACGGTCACTGACCATTCCCCGCTGATACCGTACCCGAGTGTTACACGGTCACTGACCGTTCCCCGCTGATACCGTACCGGAGTGTCACACGGTCACTGACCATTCCCCGCTGATACAGTACCGGAGTGTCACACGGTCACAGAAAGTTGCCTGCTGATACCGTACCGGAGTGTTACACGGTCACAGAAAGTTGCCTGCTGATACCGTACCGGAGTGTTACACGGTCACGGACCGTTCCCCGCTGATACCTTACCGCAGTGTTACACGGTCACTGACCGTTCCCCGCTGATACTGTACCGGAGTGTTACACGGTCACGGACCGTTCCCCGCTGATACCGTACCGGAGTGTTACACGGTCACTGACCGTTCCCCGCTGATACCATACCCGAGTGTTACACGGTCACGGACCGTTCACCGCTGATACCGTACCGGAGTGTTACACGGTCACTGACCGTTCCCCGCTGATACCGTACCGGAGTGTTACACGGTCACTGACCGTTCCCCGCTGATACCGTACCGGAGTGTTACACGGTCACACACCGTTCCCCGCTGATACCGTACCGGAGTGTTACACGTTCACGGACCGTTCCCTGCTGATACCGTACCGGAGTGTTACACGTTCATGGACCGTTCCCTGCTGATACCGTACCCGAGTGTTACACGGTCACAGACCGTTCCCTGCTGATACCGTACCGGAGTGTTACACGGTCACTGACCGTTCCCCGCTGATACCGTACCGGAGTGTCACACGGTCACAGAAAGTTGCCTGCTGATACCGTACCGGAGTGTTACACGGTCACTGACCGTTCCCCGCTGATACCGTACCCGAGTGTTACACGGTCACAGACCGTTCCCCGCTGATACCGTACCGGAGTGTCACACGGTCACAGAAAGTTGCCTGCTGATAACGTACCGGAGTGTTACACGGTCACTGACCGTTCCCCGCTGATACTGTACCGGAGTGTTACACGGTCACTGACCGTTCCCCGCTGATACCGTACCGGTGTTACACGGTCACTGACCGTTCCCCGCTGATACCGTACCAGAGTGTTACACGGTCACGGACTGTTCCCTGCTGATACCGTACCGGAGTGTTACACGGTCACTGACCGTTCCCCGCTGATACAGTACCGGAGTGTTACACGGTCACGGACTGTTCCCTGCTGATACCGTACCGGAGTGTTACACGGTCACGCACCGTTCCCCGCTGATACCGTACCGGAGTGTTACACGGTCACGGACAGTTCCCCGCTGATACCGTACCGGAGTGTTACACGGTCACTGACCATTCCCCGCTGATACCGTACCGGAGTGTTACAGGGTCACTGACCATTCCCCGCTGATACCGTACCGGAGTGTTACACGGTCACGCACCGTTCCCCGCTGATACCGTACCGGAGTGTTACACGGTCACTGACTGTTCCCAGCTGATACCGTACCCGAGTGTTACATGGTCACGGACCGTCCCCACCAGATACCGTACCAGAGTGTTACACGGTCACGGACCGTTCACCACTGATACCGTACCGGAGTGTTACACGGTCACTGACCGTTCCCCGCTGATACCGTACCGGAGTGTTACACGGTCACTGACCGTTCCCCGCTGATACCGTACCGGAGTGTTACACGGTCACGCACCGTTCCCCGCTGATACCGTACCGGAGTGTTATACAGTGACAGACCCGTCCCCACCGGTACCATACCCCAGTGTTATATGGTGACAGACCTGTCCCCACCCATACCGTACCCGAGTGTTACACAGTCACGCACCGTTCCCCGCTGATACCGTACCCGAGTGTTACACGGTCACTGACTGTTCCCCGCTGATACCGTACCGGAGTGTTACATGGTCACTGACCATTCCCCGCTGATACCGTACCGGAGTGTTGCATGGTCACTGACCGTTCCCCGCTGATACCGTACCGGAGTGTTACACGGTCACGGTCCGTTCCCCGCTGATAACGTACCCGAGTGTTACACGGTCACTGACCGTTCCCCTCTGATACCGTACCGGAGTGTTACACGGTCACTGACCGTTTCCCGCTGATACCATACCGGAGTGTTACACAGTCACGGACAGTTCCCCACTGATACCGTACCGGAGTGTTACACGGTCACTGACCGTTCCCACCAGATACCGTACCGGAGTGTTACAGGGTCACTGACCGTTCCCCGCTGATACCGTACCGGAGTGTTACACGGTCACTGACCGTTCCCCGCTGATACAGTACCGGAGTGTTACACGGCCACGCACCGTTCCCCGCTGATACCGTACCGGAGTGTTACACGGTCACTGACCGTTCCCCGCTGATACCGTACCAGAGTGCTACACGGTCACTGACCGTTCCCCGCTGATACCGTACCGGAGTGTTACACGGTCACTGACCGTTCCCCGCTGATACCGTACCAGAGTGCTACACGGTCACTGACCGTTCCCCGCTGATACCGTACCCGAGTGTTACACGGTCACTGACCGTTCCCACCAGATACCGTACCGGAGTGTTACATGGTCACGCACCGTTCCCCGCTGATACCGTACCCGAGTGTTACACGGTCACGCACCGTTCCCCGCTGATACCGTACCCGAGTGTTACACGGTCACGGACCCTTCCCCGCTGATGCCGTACCGGAGTGTTACACGGTCACGGACCGTTCCCCGCTGATACCGTACCGGAGTGCTACACGGTCACTGACCGTTCCCCGCTGATACCGTACCAGAGTGCTACACGGTCACTGACCGTTCCCCGCTGATACCGTACCGGAGTGTTACACGGTCACTGACCGTTCCCTGCTGATACCGTACCGGAGTGTTACACGGTCACTGACCGTTCCCCGCTGATACCGTACCAGAGTGCTACACGGTCACTGACCGTTCCCCGCTGATACCGTACCGGAGTGTTACACGGTCACTGACCGTTCCCTGCTGATACCGTACCGGAGTGTTACACGGTCACGCACCGTTCCCCGCTGATACCGTACCGGAGTGTTACACGGACACTGACCGTTCACCACTGATACCGTACCCGAGTGTTACACGGTCACGGACCGTTCACCACTGATACCGTACCGGAGTGTTACACGGTCACTGACCGTTCCCCGCTGATACCGTACCAGAGTGCTACACGGTCACTGACCGTTCCCCGCTGATACCGTACCGGAGTGTTACACGGTCACGGAACGTTGCCTGCTGATACCGTACCGGAGTGTTACACGGTCACTGACCGTTCCCCGCTGATACCGTACCGGAGTGTTACACGGACACTGACCGTTTCCCGCTGATACCGTACCGGAGTGTTACACGGTCACTGACCGTTCCCCGCTGATACCGTACCGGAGTGTTACACGGTCACTGACCGTTCCCCGCTGATACCGTACCGGAGTGTTACACGGTCACTGACCGTTCCCCGCTGATACCGTACCGGAGTGTTACACAGTCACGCACCATTCCCCGCTGATACCGTACCCGAGTGTTACACGGTCACTGACCGTTCCCCGCTGATGCCGTACCCGAGTGTTACACGGTCACGGACCCTTCCCCGCTGATGCCGTACCGGAGTGCTACACGGTCACTGACCGTTCCCCGCTGATACTGTACCAGAGTGCTACACGGTCACTGACCGTTCCCCGCTGATACCGTACCGGAGTGTTACACGGTCACGCACCGTTCCCCGCTGATACCGTACCGGAGTGTTACACGGTCACTGACCGTTCCCCGCTGATACCGTACCGGAGTGTTACACGGACACTGACCGTTTCCCGCTGATACCGTACCGGAGTGTTACACAGTCACGCACCATTCCCCGCTGATATCGTACCGGAGTGTTACACGGTCACTGACCGTTCCCCGCTGATACCGTACCCGAGTGTTAGACGTCACTGACCGTTCCCCGCTGATACCGTACCCGAGTGTTACACGGTCACTGACCGTTCCCCGCTGATACCGTACCCGAGTGTTACACGGTCACTGACCGTTCCCCGCAGATACCGTACCCGAGTTTTACACGGTCACTGACTGTTCCCCACTCATACCGTACCGGAGTGTTACACGGTCACGGACCGTTCCCCGCTGATACCGTACCGGAGTGTTACACGGTCACTGACCGTTCCCCGCTGATATCGTACCGGAGTGTTACACGGTCACTGACCGTTCCCCGCTGATACCGTACCGGAGTGTTACACGGTCACTGACCGTTCCCCGCTGATACCGTACCCGAGTGTTAGACGTCACTGACCTTTCCCCGCTGATACCGTACCCGAGTGTTACACGGTCACTGACCGTTCCCCGCAGATACCGTACCCGAGTTTTACACGGTCACTGACTGTTCCCCACTCATACCGTACCGGAGTGTTACACGGGCACTGACCGTTGCCCGCTGATACCATACCGGAGTGTTACACGGTCACTGACCGTTGCCCGCTGATACCGTACCGGAGTGTTACACGGTCACTGACCATTGCCCGCTGATACCGTACCGGAGTGTTACACGGTCACTGACCGTTGCCCGCTGATACCGTACCGGAGTGTTACACGGTCACTGACCGTTGCCCGCTGATACCGTACCGGAGTGTTACACGGTCACGGACCGTTGCCCGCTGATACCGTACCGGAGTGTTACACGGTCACTGACCGTTCCCCGCTGATACCGTACCGGAGTGTTACACGGTCACTGACCGTTCCCCGCTGATACCGTACCGGAGTGTTACACGGTCACTGAACGTTCCCAGCTGATACCGTACCGGAGTGTTACACGGTCACTGACCGTTCCCCGCTGATACCGTACTCCAATGTTATACAATGAGAGAACTTTAGAAACATAGAATCCCTTCAGGCCCTTTGTCCCACAAAGCTCTGCCGAACTTGTTCTTACTTTAGAAATTACGTGGGGTTACCCTTAGCCCTCTATTTTCTAAACTCCATGCACCCGTCCAGAAGCTTCTTAAAAGACCCTATCGTAACCACTTCCACCACTGCCGCTGGCAGCCCATTCCATGCACTCACCATTCTCTGTTTAAATAGTCACCCCTGACATCTCCTCTGTACCTACTTCCAACCACCCCAAACTTTGTGTCATCTGCAAATTTATTAACCCATCCTTCCACTTCCTCATCCAGGTCATTCATAAAAATCGCAAAGAGTAAGGGTCCCAGAACAGATCCCTGAGGGACTCTACTGCTCACCAATCTCCATGTAGAATATGACCCATCTACTACCTCTCTTTGCCTTCTGTGGATCCACAAAGTAGTGTCTCCTTGGATCCCATGCTTCCTTACTTTCTCAATCAGCCTTGCATTGGATACCTTATCAAGTGCCTTGCTGAAATCCACATACACTACTTTCCTGTAGTGAATACTCAAAGTATTCTCCAATGATACAGTACCCCAATGTTTTACAGTGAGAAACCCATCCCTACCTGTAGTGTACCATGGTTTTATACAGAGACAGAGCTATCACCCATAGTAATATACCCCAGTGTTATACAGGGAGAGACCCACCCCATCAGCACTGTACCCCAAGTTTATACAGTGACAGACCTGTCGCGAATGGTACTGGACCCCGGCATTATATGGTGACAGGCACATCACCACAGTGTTATATAGGGAGAGCCCCTCCCCACCAATACTCTACCCTTGTGTTATCCAATGACAGTCCCATCCCCAATGGTACTGTGTCAGTTTATGCAGTGACAGACCCTTCTCCACCGATACTCTGCCCCAGTGTTATGCAGTGACTGACCGGTACTTACCATTACTGCACCCCAGTGTTATACAGTGACAGCTCTGTCCCCACCACTACTGTACGCCAGTGTTGTACTGTGACAGACCCGTACCCACTGGTACTTACCCCAGTGTTATACAGAGACAGCTCTGTCCCCACCACTACTGTACCCCAGTGTTGTACTGTGACAGACCAACCCCCACCAGTATGGTACCCCAGTGTAATACAGTGAAAGACCCCTCCGCACTGATACTCTACCCCAGTGTTATACAGAGACAGCTCTGTCCCCACCACTACTGTACCCCAGTGTTGTACTGTGACAGACCAACCCCCACCAGTATGGTACCCCAGTGTAATACAGTGAAAGACCCCTCCGCACTGATACTCTACCCCAGTGTTATACAGTGTCAGACCTGTCCCCACCCATAATGTAGCCAGTGTTATACAGTGTCAGACCTGTACTCACCCATACTGTACCCCAGTGTTATACAGTGTCAGACCTTTCCCCACCCATACTGTACTACAGTGTTATACAGTGTCAGACCTGTCCACACCCATACTGTACCCTGGTGTAACACAGTGACAGACGCGTCCCCATCGGTACCGTACCCTAGTGTTATATAGTGTCAGACCTGTCCCCACCCATACTGTACCCCAGTGTTATACAGTGTCAGACCTTTCCCCACCCATACTGTACTACAGTGTTATACAGTGTCAGACCTGTCCACACCCATACTGTACCCTGGTGTAACACAGTGACAGACGCGTCCCCATCGGTACCGTACCCTAGTGTTATATAGTGTCAGACCTGTCCCCACCCATACTGTACCCCAGTGTTATACAGTGTCAGACCTGTCCACACCCATACTGTACCCCGGTGTTAAACATTGTCAGAACTGTCCCCACGCATACCGTAACCCAGTGTTACATAGTGTCAGACCTGTCCCCACCCATACAATAGCCCAGTGTTATACAGTGTCAGACCTGACCTCACGCATACTGTATGCCGGTGTTATACAGTGTCAGACCCGTCCCCACCTGTACCGTACCCTGATGTAATACAGTGACAGACCTGTCCCCTGGTACTGTACCCCGGGGTAATGCAGTGACAGACGCGTCCCCATCGGTACCATACCCCGGTGTTATACAGTGTCAGACCTGTCCCCACCCATATTGTACCCAAGCGTTATACAGTGTCAGACCCGTCCCCACCGGTACTGTACCCGATATTATACAGTGACAGACCTGTCCCCTGGTACTGAACCCCGGTGTAATGCAGTGACAGATGTGTCCCCAACCATACTGTACCCTAGAGTTATACAGTGTCAGACCTCTCCCCACCCATACTGTACTCCAGTGTTACACAGTGATAGATCCTTCCCCACTGGTACTGTACCCCAGGGTTATACAGTGACAGACCCATCCCCCACCTCTACCGTATCCCGGTGTTATACAGTGTCAGACCAGTCCCCACCCATCCTGTACCCCAGTGTAATGCAGTGACAGACGTGTCCCCACCCATACTGTACCCTAGTGTTCTACAGTGTCAGACCTCTCCCCACACATACTGTATCCCAGTGTTATATAGTGTCAGACCTGTCCCCACCCATAAGTAGCCCAGTGTTATACAGTGTCAGACCTCTCCCCACCGATACTGTACTCCAGTGATACACAGTGTCAGACCGCTCCCCACCTATACTGTACTCCAGTGCTATACAGTGTCAGACCTGTCCACACCCATACTGTATCCCAGTGTTACATAGTGTCAGACCTGTCCCCACCCATAAGTAGCCCAGTGTTATACAGTGTCAGACCTGTCTCCACCCATCCTGTACCCCAGTGTTATACAGTGTCAGAACTGTCCCCACCCATAATGTAGCCCAGTATTATACAGTGTCAGACCTCTCCCCACCGATACTGTACTCCAGTGATACACAGTGTCAGACCGCTCCCCACCTATACTGTACTCCAGTGCTATACAGTGTCAGACCTGTCCACACCCATACTGTACCCCGGTGTTATACAGAGTCAGACCTGTCCCCACCCATACCGTAACAAGGTATTATATAGTGTCAGACCTGTCCACACCCATACTGTACCCCGGTGTTATACATTGTCAGACCTGTCCCCACCCATACAGTAGCCCAGTGTTATACAGTGCCAGTCCTCTCTCCACCCATAATGTAGCCCAGTGTTATTCAGTGTCAGACCTGTACACAGCCAAACTGTACCCCGGTGTTATATAGTGTCAGACCTCTACCCACCCATACTGTACTCCAGTGTTATACAGTGTCAGAGCTGTCCCCACCCATACGGTACCCTGGTGTAATACAGTATCAGACCTGTCCCCACCCATACTGTCCCCTAGTGTTACCCAGTGTCAGACACGTCCCCACCCATACTGTACCCTGGTGTTATACAGTGTCAGACCTGACCCCACCCATACCGTACCCCGGTGTTAGACAGTGTCAGACCGCTCCCCACCCATACTGTACTCCAGTGTTACACAGTGTCAGACCTGTCCCCACCCATACTGTACCCCAGTGTTATACAGTGTCAGAACTGTCCCCACGCATACCGTAACCCAGTGTTACATAGTGTCAGACCTGTCCCCACCCATACAGTAGCCCAGTGTTATACAGTGCCAGTCCTCTGTCCACCCATAATGTAGCCCAGTGTTATTCAGTGTCAGACCTGTACACACCCATACTGTACTCCAGTGTTATGCAGTGTCAGAGCTGTCCACACACATACGGTACCCTAGTGTTATACAGTATCAGACCTCTCCCCACCCATACTCCAGCCCAGTGTTACACAGTGTCAGACCTGACCTCACGCATACTGTATGCCAGTGTTATACAGTGTCAGACCTGTCCTCACCCATACTGTATCCCAGTGTTATACAGTGTCAGACCTCTCCCCACCCATACTGTACTCCAGTGCTATACATTGTCAGACCTGTCCACATCCATACTGTACCCCGGTGTTATACAGTGTCAGACCTGTCCCCACCCATACCGTAACAAGGTGTTATATAGTGTCAGACCTGTCCACACCCATACTGTACCCCGGTGTTATACATTGTCAGAACTGTCCCCACGCATACCGTAACCCTGTGTTACGTAGTGTCAGACCTGTCCCCACCCATACAGTAGCCCAGTGTTATACAGTGTCAGACCTGTCCCCAACCATCCTGTACCCCAGTGTTATACAGTGCCAGACCTCTCTCCACCCATAATGTAGCCCAGTGTTATACAGTGTCAGACCTCTACTCACCCATACTGTACCCTAGTGTAATACAGTATCAGACCTGTCCACACCCATACTGTACCCTGGTGTGATACAGTGTCAGACCTGTCCCCACCCATACTGTAACAAGGTGTTATATAGTGTCAGACCTGTCCACACCCATAATGTAGCCCAGTGTTATACAGTGTCAGACCGCTACTCACCCATACTGTACCCTAGTGTAATACAGTGTCAGACCTGTCCACACCCATACTGTACTCCAGTGTTACACAGTGACAGATCCATCCCCACCGATACTGTACCCCAGGGTTATACAGTGACCAACCCATCCCCCACCTCTACTGTATCCCGGTGTTATACAGTGACAGGTCCTTCCCCAACCATACCGTACCCTGGTGTTATACAGTGTCAGAACTGTCCCCACCCATAATGTAGCCCAGTATTATACAGTGTCAGACCTCTCCCCACCGATACTGTACTCCAGTGATACACAGTGTCAGACCTGCCCACACCCATACTGTAACCCCTTGTTATACAGTGTCAGACCTGTCCCCACCCATACCGTACCCCGGTGTTATACAGTGTCAGACCTGTGCCCACCCATAAAGTAGCCCAGTGTTATACAGTGTCAGACCTGACCTCACGCATACTGTATGCCGGTGTTATACAGTGTCAGACCCGTCCCCACCGGTACAGTACCCTGATGTAATACAGTGACAGACCTGTACCCTGGTACTATGCCCCGGGATAATGCAGTGACAGACGCGTCCCCATCGGTACCATACCCCAGTGTCATACAGTGTCAGACCTGTCCCCACCATACTGTACCCCGGTGTTATACAGTGTCAGACCTGTCCCCACCCATATTGTACCCAAGCGTTATACAGTGTCAGACCCGTCCCCACCGGTACTGTACCCGATATTATACAGTGACAGACCTGTCCCCTGGTACTGTACCCCGGTGTAATGCAGTGACAGATGAGTCCCCACCCATACTGTACCCTAGAGTTATACAGTGTCAGAGCTCTCCCCACCCATACTGTACTCCAGTGTTACACAGTGATAGATCCTTCCCCACTGGTACTGTACCCCAGGGTTATACAGTGACAGACCCATCCCCCACCTCTACCGTATCCCGGTGTTATACAGTGACGGACCTGTCCCCACCCATACCGTAACAATGTGTTATACAGTGTCAGACCTGTCCCCACCCATAACGTAACAAGGTGTTATACAGTGTCAGACCTGTCCACACCCATACTGTACCCCGGTGTTATACATTGTCAGAACTGTCCCCACCCATACTGTAATCCAGTGTAACATAGTGTCAGACCTGCCCCCACCCATACAGTAGCCCAGTGTTATACAGTGTCAGACCTGTCCCCACCCATAATGTAGCCCAGTATTATACAGTGTCAGACCTCTCCCCACCGATACTGTACTCCAGTGATACACAGTGTCAGACCTCTCCCCACCGATACTGTACTCCAGTGGTATACAGTGTCAGACCTGTCCACACCCATACTGTACCCCGGTGTTATACAGAGTCAGACCTGTCCCCACCCATACCGTAACAAGGTGTTATATAGTGTCAGACCTGTCCACACCCATACTGTACCCCGGTGTTATACATTGTCAGAACTGTCCCCACGCATACCGTAACCCAGTGTTACATAGTGTCAGACCTGTCCCCACCCATACAGTAGCCCAGTGTTATACAGTGCCAGTCCTCTCTCCACCCATAATGTAGCCCAGTGTTATTCTGTGTCAGACCTGTACACGCCCATACTGTACTCCAGTGTTATACAGTGTCAGACCTGTCCACACCCATACTGTACCCCGGTGTTATACAGTGTCAGCCCTGTCCCCACCCATACCGTAACAATGTGTTATATAGTGTCAGACCTGTCCACACCCATAATGTAGCCCAGTGTTATACAGTGTCAGCCCTCTACTCACCCATACTATACCCTAGTGTAATACAGTGTCAGAGCTGTCCACACCCACACTGTAACCCAGTGTTACATAGTGCCAGACCTGTCCCCACCCATACAGTAGCCCAGTGTTCTACAGTGTCAGACCTCTCCCCACACATACTGTATCCCAGTGTTATATAGTGTCAGACCTGTCCCCACCCATAAGTAGCCCAGTGTTATACAGTGTCAGACCTCTCCCCACCGATACTGTACTCCAGTGATACACAGTGTCAGACCGCTCCCCACCTATACTGTACTCCAGTGCTATACAGTGACAGACCCGTCCCCACCGGTACCATACCCCAGTGTTATATGGTGACAGACCTGTCCCCACCCATACTGTACCCTAGTGTTATACAGTGTCAGACCTGTCCCCACCCATAATGTAGCCCAGTGTTATACAGTATCAGACCTCTCCCCACCCATACTGTACTCCAGTGCTATACAGTGTCAGACCTGTCCACACCCCCATTTTGTACCCCGGTGTTATACAGAGTCAGACCTGTCCCCACCCATACCGTAACAAGGTGTTATATAGTGTCAGACCTGTCCACACCCATAATGTAGCCCAGTGTTATACAGTGTCAGACCTGTCCACATCCATACTGTACCCCGGTGTTATACATTGTCAGAGCTGTCCCCACCCATACGGTAGCCCAGTGTTATACAGTGCCAGTCCTCTCTCCACCCATAATGTAGCCCAGTGTTATTCAGTGTCAGACCTGTACACACCCATACTGTACTCCAGTGTTATGCAGTGTCAGAGCTGTCCACACACATACGGTACCCTGGTGTAATACAGTGTCAGACCTGTCCCCACCCATACTGTCCCCTAGTGTTACCCAGTGTAAGACCTGACCCCACCCATACTGTACCCAAGCATTATACAGTGTCAGACCCGTCCCCAACGGTACCGTACGCCGGTGTTATATGGTGACAGACCTGTCCCCACCCATACTGTACCCTAGTGTTATACAGTATCAGACCTCTCCCCACCCATACTCCAGCCCAGTGTTACACAGTGTCAGACCTGACCTCACGCATACTGTATGCCAGTGTTATACAGTGTCAGACCTGTCCTCACCCATACTGTATCCCAGTGTTATACAGTGTCAGACCTCTCCCCACCCATACTGTACTCCAGTGCTATACATTGTCAGACCTGTCCACATCCATACTGTACCCCGGTGTTATACATTGTTAGAACTGTCCCCACGCATACCGTAACCCTGTGTTACGTAGTGTCAGACCTGTCCCCACCCATACAGTAGCCCAGTGTTATACAGTGTCAGACCTGTCCCCAACCATCCTGTACCCCAGTGTTATACAGTGCCAGACCTCTCTCCACCCATAATGTAGCCCAGTGTTATACAGTGTCAGACCTCTACTCACCCATACTGTACCCTAGTGTAATACAGTGTCAGACCTGTCCACACCCATACTGTACCCTGGTGTTATACAGTGTCAGACCTGTCCCCACCCATACCGTAACAAGGTGTTATATAGTGTCAGACCTGTCCACACCCATAATGTAGCCCAGTGTTATACAGTGTCAGACCGCTACTCACCCATACTGTACCCTAGTGTAATACAGTGTCAGACCTGTCCACACCCATACTGTACTCCAGTGTTACACAGTGACAGATCCATCCCCACCGATACTGTACCCCAGGGTTATATAGTGACCAACCCATCCCCCACCTCTACTGTATCCCGGTGTTATACAGTGACAGGTCCTTCCCAAACCATACCGTACCCCGGTGTTATACAGTGTCAGAACTGTCTCCACCCATAATGTAGCCCAGTATTATACAGTGTCAGACCTCTCCCCACCGATACTGTACTCCAGTGATACACAGTGTCAGACCTGCCCACACCCATACTGTAACCCCTTGTTATACAGTGTCAGACCTGTCCCCACCCATACCGTACCCCGGTGTTATACACTGTCAGACCTGTGCCCACCCATAATGTAGCCCAGTGTTATACAGTGTCAGACCTAACCTCACGCATACTGTATGCCGGTGTTATACAGTGTCAGACCCGTCCCCACTGGTACAGTACCCTGATGTAATACAGTGACAGACCTGTCCCCTGTTACTATGCCCCGGGATAATGCAGTGACAGACGCGTCCCCATCGGTACCATACCCCAGTGTAATACAGTGTCAGACCCGTCCCCACCATACTGTACCCCGGTGTTATACAGTGTCAGACCTGTCCCCACCCATATTGTACCCAAGCGTTATACAGTGTCAGACCCGTCCCCACCGGTACTGTACCCGATATTATACAGTGACAGACCTGTCCCCTGGTACTGTACCCCGGTGTAATGCAGTGACAGATGAGTCCCCACCCATACTGTACCCTAGAGTTATACAGTGTCAGAGCTCTCCTTACCCATACTGTACTCCAGTGTTACACAGTGATAGATCCTTCCCCACTGGTACTGTACCCCAGGGTTATACAGTGACAGACCCATCCCCCACCTCTACCGTATCCCGGTGTTATACAGTGACGGACCTGTCCCCACCCATACCGTAACAATGTGTTATACAGTGTCAGACCTGTCCCCACCCATACCGTAACAAGGTGTTATACAGTGTCAGACCTGTCCACACCCATACTGTACCCCGGTGTTATACATTGTCAGAACTGTCCCCACCCATACTGTAATCCAGTGTAACATAGTGTCAGACCTGCCCCCACCCATACAGTAGCCCAGTGTTATACAGTGTCAGACCTGTCCCCACCCATAATGTAGCCCAGTATTATACAGTGTCAGACCTCTCCCCACCGATACTGTACTCCAGTGATACACAGTGTCAGACCTCTCCCCACCCATACTGTACTCCAGTGATACACAGTGTCAGACCTCTCCCCACCCATTCTGTACTCCAGTGGTATACAGTGTCAGACCTGTCCACACCCATACTGTACCCCGGTGTTATACAGAGTCAGACCTGTCCCCACCCATACCGTAACAAGGTGTTATATAGTGTCAGACCTGTCCACACCCATACTGTACCCCGGTGTTATACATTGTCAGAACTGTCCCCACGCATACCGTAACCCAGTGTTACATAGTGTCAGACCTGTGCCCACCCATACAGTAGCCCAGTGTTATACAGTGCCAGTCCTCTCTCCACCCATAATGTAGCCCAGTGTTATTCTGTGTCAGACCTGTACACACCCATACTGTACTCCAGTGTTATACAGTGTCAGACCTGTCCACACCCATACTGTACCCCGGTGTTATACAGTGTCAGCCCTGTCCCCACCCATACCGTAACAATGTGTTATATAGTGTCAGACCTGTCCACACCCATAATGTAGCCCAGTGTTATACAGTGTCAGACCTCTACTCACCCATACTATACCCTAGTGTAATACAGTGTCAGACCTGTCCACACCCACACTGTAACCCAGTGTTACATAGTTTCAGACCTGTCCCCACCCATACAGTAGCCCAGTGTAATACAGTGTCAGACCTGTCCCCACCCATCCTGTACCCCAGTGTTATACAGTGTCAGAACTGACCCCACCCATAATGTAGACCAGTATTATACAGTGTCAGACCTCTCCCCACCGATACTGTACTCCAGTTATACACAGTGTCAGACCTCTCCCCACCCATACTGTACTCCAGTGCTATACAGTGTCAGACCTGTCCACACCCATACTGTACCCCAGTATTATACAGTGTCAGACCTGTACGCACCCATGCTGTACCCCGGTGTTATACAGTGTCAGACCTCTACTCACCCATCCTGTACCCCAGTGTTATACAGTGCCAGACCTCTCTCCACCCATAATGTAGCCCAGTGTTATACAGTGTCAGACCTGTCCACTCCCATACTTTACCCCGGTGTTATACATTGTCAGAACTGTCCCCACGCATACCGTAACCCTGTGTTACACAGTGTCAGACCTGTCCCCACCCATACAGTAGCCCAGTGTTATACAGTGTCAGACCTGTCCCCAACCATCCTGTACCCCAGTGTTATACAGTGCCAGACCGCTCTCCACCCATAATGTAGCCCAGTGTTATACAGTGTCAGACCTGTACGCACCCATGCTGTACCCCGTTGTTATACAGTGTCAGACCTCTACTCACCCATACTGTACCCTAGTGTAATACAGTGTCAGACCTGTCCACACCCATACTGTACCCCGGTGTTATACAGTGTCAGACCTGTCCCCACCCATACCGTAACAATGTGTTATATAGTGTCAGACCTGTCCACACCCATAATGTAGCCCAGTGTTATACAGTGTCAGACCTCTACTCACCCATCCTGTACCCCAGTGTTATACAGTGTCAGAACTGTCCCCACCCATAATGTAGCCCAGTATTATACAGTGTCAGACCTCTCCCCACTGATACTGTACTCCAGTGATACACAGCGTCAGACCTCTCCCCACCCATACTGTACTCCAGTGCTATACAGTGTCAGACCTGTCCACACCCATACTGTACCCCGGTGTTATACAGAGTCAGACCTGTCCCCACCCATACCGTAACAAGGTGTTATATAGTGTCAGACCTGTCCACACCCATACTGTACCCCGGTGTTATACATTGTCAGAACTGTCCCCACGCATACCGTAACCCAGTGTTACATAGTGTCAGACCTGTCCCCACCCATACAGTAGCCCAGTGTTATACAGTGCCAGTCCTCTCTCCACCCATAATGTAGCCCAGTGTTATTCAGTGTCAGACCTGTACGCACCCATACTGTACTCCAGTGTTATACAGTGTCAGACCTGTCCACACCCATACTGTACCCCGGTGTTATACAGTGTCAGCCCTGTCCCCACCCATACCGTAACAATGTGTTATATAGTGTCAGACCTGTCCACACCCATAATGTAGCCCAGTGTTATACAGTGTCAGACCTCTACTCACCCATACTATACCCTAGTGTAATACAGTGTCAGACCTGTCCACACCCATACTGTACCCCGGTGTTATACATTGTCAGAACTGTCCCCACCCACACTGTAACCCAGTGTTATATAGTGTCAGACCTGTCCCCACCCATACAGTAGCCCAGTGTTATACAGTGTCAGACCTGTCCCCACCCATCCTGTACCCCAGTGTTATACAGTGTCAGAACTGTCCCCCCCATAATGTAGCCCAGCATTATACAGTGTCAGACCTCTCCCCACCCATACTGTACTCCAGTGCTATACAGTGTCAGACCTGTCCACACCCATACTGTACCCCGGTGTTATACAGAGTCAGACCTGTCCCCACCCATACCGTAACAAGGTGTTATATAGTGTCAGACCTGTCCACACCCATACTGTACCCCGGTGTTATACATTGTCAGAGCTGTCCCCACCCATACGGTAGCCCAGTGTTACATAGTGTTAGACCTGTCCCCACCCATACCGTAACAATGTGTTATATAGTGTCAGACCTGTCCACACCCATAATGTAGCCCAGTGTTATACAGTGTCAGACCTCTACTCACCCATCCTGTACCCCAGTGTTATACAGTGTCAGAACTGTCCCCACCCATAATGTAGCCCAGTATTATACAGTGTCAGACCTCTCCCCACTGATACTGTACTCCAGTGATACACAGTGCCAGTCCTCTCTCCACCCATAATGTAGCCCAGTATTATACAGTGTCAGACCTCTCCCCACCGATACTGTACAGTGATACACAGTATCAGACCTGCCCACACCCATACTGTACCCCCTTGTTATACAGTGTCAGACCTGTCCCCACCCATACCGTACCCCGGTGTTATACAGTGTCAGACCTGTGCCCACCCATAATGTAGCCCAGTGTTATACAGTGTCAGACCTGACCTCACGCATACTGTATGCCGGTGTTATACAGTGTCAGACCCGTCCCCACCAGTACAGTACCCTGATGTAATACAGTGACAGACCTGTCCCCTGGTACTATGCCCCGGGATAATGCAGTGACAGACGCGTCCCCATCGGTACCATACCCCAGTGTCATACAGTGTCAGACCCATCCCCACCATACTGTACCCCGGTGTTATACAGTGTCAGACCTGTCCCCACCCATATTGTACCCAAGCGTTATACAGTGTCAGACCCGTCCCCACCGGTACTGTACCCGATATTATACAGTGACAGACCTGTCCCCTGGTACTGTACCCCGGTGTAATGCAGTGACAGATGAGTCCCCACCCATACTGTACCCTAGAGTTATACAGTGTCAGAGCTCTCCCCACCCATACTGTACTCCAGTGTTACACAGTGATAGATCCTTCCCCACTGGTACTGTACCCCAGGGTTATACAGTGACAGACCCATCCCCCACCTCTACCGTATCCCGGTGTTATACAGTGACGGACCTGTCCCCATCCATACCGTAACAATGTGTTATACAGTGTCAGACCTGTCCCCACCCATACCGTAACAAGGTGTTATACAGTGTCAGACCTGTCCACACCCATACTGTACCCCGGTGTTATACATTGTCAGAACTGTCCCCACCCATACTGTAATCCAGTGTAACATAGTGTCAGACCTGCCCCCACCCATACAGTAGCCCAGTGTTATACAGTGTCAGACCTGTCCCCACCCATCCTGTACCCCAGTCTTATACAGTGTCAGAACAGTCCCCACCCATAATGTAGCCCAGTATTATACAGTGTCAGACCTCTCCCCACCGATACTGTACTCCAGTGAAAGACAGAGTCAGACCTGTCCCCACCCATACCGTAACAAGGTGTTATATAGTGTCAGACCTGTCCACACCCATACTGTACCCCGGTGTTATACATTGTCAGAACTGTCCCCACGCATACCGTAACCCAGTGTTACATAGTGTCAGACCTGTCCCCACCCATACAGTAGCCCAGTGTTATACAGTGTCAGACCTGTCCCCACCCATCCTGTACCCCAGTCTTATACAGTGTCAGAACAGTCCCCACCCATAATGTAGCCCAGTATTATACAGTGTCAGACCTCTCCCCACCGATACTGTACTCCAGTGAAACACAGAGTCAGAACTGTCCCCACGCATACCGTAACCCAGTGTTACATAGTATCAGACCTGTCCCCACCCATACAGTAGCCCAGTGTTATACAGTGCCAGTCCTCTCTCCACCCATAATGTAGCCCAGTGTTATTCTGTGTCAGACCTGTACACACCCATACTGTACTCCAGTGTTATACAGTGTCAGACCTGTCCACACCCATACTGTACCCCGGTGTTATACAGTGTCAGCCCTGTCCCCACCCATACCGTAACAATGTGTTATATAGTGTCAGACCTGTCCACACCCATAATGTAGCCCAGTGTTATACAGTGTCAGACCTCTACTCACCCATACTATACCCTAGTGTAATACAGTGTGAGACCTGTCCACACCCACACTGTTACTCAGTGTTATACAGTGTCAGACCTGTCCCCACCCATCCTGTACCCCAGTGTTATACAGTGTCAGACCTGTCCCCACCCATCCTGTACCCCAGTGTTATACAGTGTCAGACCTGTCCCCCCCATAATGTAGACCAGTATTATACAGTGTCAGACCTCTCCCCACCGATACTGTACTCCAGTGATACACAGTGTCAGACCTCTCCCCACCCATACTGTACTCCAGTGCTATACAGTGTCAGACTTGTCCACACCCATACTGTACCCCAGTGTTATACAGTGTCAGAACTGTCCCCACCCATAATGTAGCCCAGTATTATACAGTGTCAGACCTGTACGCACCCATGCTGTACCCCGGTGTTATACAGTGTCAGACCTCTACTCACCCATCCTGTACCCCAGTGTTATACAGTGCCAGACCTCTCTCCACCCATAATGTAGCCCAGTGTTATACAGTGTCAGACCTGTCCACTCCCATACTTTACCCCGGTGTTATACATTGTCAGAACTGTCCCCACGCATACCGTAACCCTGTGTTACACAGTGTCAGACCTGTCCCCACCCATACAGTAGCCCAGTGTTATACAGTGTCAGACCTGTCCCCAACCATCCTGTACCCCAGTGTTATACAGTGCCAGACCACTCTCCACCCATAATGTAGCCCAGTGTTATACAGTGTCAGACCTGTACGCACCCATGCTGTACCCCGGTGTTATACAGTGTCAGACCTGTCCACACCCATAATGTAGCCCAGTGTTATACAGTGTCAGACCTCTACTCACCCATACTATACCCTAGTGTAATACAGTGTCAGACCTGTCCACACCCATACTGTACCCCGGTGTTATACATTGTCAGAACTGTCCCCACCCACACTGTAGCCCAGTGTTACATAGTGTCAGACCTGTCCCCACCCATACAGTAGCCCAGTGTTATACAGTGTCAGACCTGTCCCCACCCATCCTGTACCCCAGTGTTATACAGTGTCAGAACTGTCCCCCCCATAATGTAGCCCAGCATTATACAGTGTCAGACCTCTCCCCACCCATACTGTACTCCAGTGCTATACAGTGTCAGACCTGTCCACACCCATACTGTACCCCGGTGTTATACAGAGTCAGACCTGTCCCCACCCATACCGTAACAAGGTGTTATATAGTGTCAGACCTGTCCACTCCCATACTGTACCCCGGTGTTATACATTGTCAGAGCTGTCCCCACCCATACGGTAGCCCAGTGTTACATAGTGTCAGACCTGTCCCCACCCATACAGTAGCCCAGTGTTATACAGTGCCAGTCCTCTCTCCACCCATAATGTAGCCCAGTGTTATTCAGTGTCAGACCTGTACACACCCATACTGTACTCCAGTGTTATACAGTGTCAGACCTGTCCACACCCATACTGTACCCCGGTGTTATACAGTGTCAGCCCTGTCCCCACACATACCGTAACAATGTGTTATATAGTGTCAGACCTGTCCACACCCATAATGTACCCCAGTGTTATACAGTGTCAGACCTCTACTCACCCATACTATACCCTAGTGTAATACAGTGTCAGACCTGTCCACACCCACACTGTAAACCAGTGTTACATAGTGTCAGACCTGTCCCCACCCATACAGTAGCCCAGTGTTATACAGTGTCAGACCTGTCCCCACCCATCCTGTACCCCAGTGTTATACAGTGTCAGAACTGTCCCCCCCATAATGTAGCCCAGTATTATACAGTGTCAGACCTCTCCCCACCGATACTGTACTCCAGTGATACACAGTGTCAGACCTCTCCCCACCCATACGGTACTCCAGTGCTATACAGTGTCAGACCTGTCCACACCCATACTGTACCCCAGTGTTATACAGTGTCAGAACTGTCCCCACCCATAATGTAGCCCAGTATTATACAGTGTCAGACCTGTTCGCACCCATGCAGTACCCCGGTGTTATACAGTGTCAGACCTCTACTCACCCATCCTGTACCCCAGTGTTATACAGTGCCAGACCTCTCTCCACCCATAATGTAGCCCAGTGTTATACAGTGTCAGACCTGTCCACTCCCATACTTTACCCCGGTGTTATACATTGTCAGAACTGTCCCCACGCATACCGTAACCCTGTGTTACACAGTGTCAGACCTGTCCCCACCCATACAGTAGCCCAGTGTTATACAGTGTCAGACCTGTCCCCAACCATCCTGTACCCCAGTGTTATACAGTGCCAGACCTCTCTCCACCCATAATGTAGCCCAGTGTTATACAGTGTCAGACCTGTACGCACCCATGCTGTACCCCGGTGTTATACAGTGTCAGACCTCTACTCACCCATACTGTACACTAGTGTAATACAGTGTCAGACCTGTCCACACCCATACTGTACCCCGGTGTTATACAGTGTCAGACCTGTCCCCACCCATACCGTAACAATGTGTTATATAGTGTCAGACCTGTCCCCACCCATAATGTAGCCCAGTGTTATACAGTGTCAGACCTCTACTCACCCATCCTGTACCCCAGTGTTATACAGTGTCAGAACTGTCCCCACCCATAATGTAGCCCAGTATTATACAGTGTCAGACCTCTCCCCACCGATACTGTACTCCAGTGATACACAGTGTCAGACCTGCCCACACCCATACTGTACCCCCTTGTTATACAGTGTCAGACCTGTCCCCACCCATACCGTACCCCGGTGTTATACAGTGTCAGACCTGTGCCCACCCATAATGTAGCCCAGTGTTATACAGTGTCAGACCTGACCTCACGCATACTGTATGCCGGTGTTATACAGTGTCAGACCCGTCCCCACCGGTACCGTACCCTGATGTAATACAGTGACAGACCTGTCCCCTGGTACTGTGCCCCGGGGTAATGCAGTGACAGACGCGTCCCCATCGGTACCATACCCCAGTGTCATACAGTGTCAGACCTGTCCCCACCATACTGTACCCCGGTGTTATACAGTGTCAGACCTGTCCCCACCCATATTGTACCCAAGCGTTATACAGTGTCAGACCCGTCCCCACCGGTACTGTACCCAATATTATACAGTGACAGACCTGTCCCCTGGTACTGTACCCCGGTGTAATGCAGTGACAGATGAGTCCCCACCCATACTGTACCCTAGAGTTATACAGTGTCAGAGCTCTCCCCACCCATACTGTACTCCAGTGTTACACAGTGATAGATCCTTCCCCACTGGTACTGTACCCCAGGGTTATACAGTGACAGACCCATCCCCCACCTCTACTGTATCCCGGTGTTATACAGTGACGGACCTGTCCCCACCCATACAGTAGCCCAGTGTTATACAGAGTCAGACCTGTCCCCACCCTTACAGTAGCCCAGTGTTATACAGTGTCAGGCCTGTCCCCACCCATCCTGTACCCCAGTGTTATACAGTGTCAGAACTGTCCCCCCCCATAATGTAGCCCAGTATTATACAGTGTCAGACCTCTCCCCAACCATACTGTACTCCAGTGCTATACAGTGTCAGACCTGTCCCCACCCATACTGTCCCCTAGTGTTACCCAGTGTCAGACATGTCCCCACCCATATTGTACCCCAGTGTTATACAGTGTCAGACCCGTCCCTACCCATACTGTACACTGGTGGTATACAGTGTAAGACCTGTCCCCACCCATACTGTACCCCCTTGTTATACAGTGTCAGACCTGTCCCCACCCATACCGTACCCCGGTGTTATACAGTGTCAGACCTGTGCCAACCCATAATGTAGCCCAGGGTTATACAGTGTCAGACCGCTCCCCACCCATACTGTACTCCAGTGTTACACAGTGTCAGACCTGTCCCCACCCATACTGTACCCCAGTGTTATACAGTGTCAGACCTGTCCCCACCCATACCATACCCCGGTGTTATACAGTGACAGACCTGTCCCCACCCGTACTGTACCCTGGTGTAATGCATTGTCAGAACTGTCCCCACGCATACCGTAACCCTGTGTTACATAGTGTCAGACCTGTCCCCACCCATACAGTAGCCCAGTGTTATACAGTGTCAGACCTGTCCCCAACCATCCTGTACCCCAGTGTTATACAGTGCCAGACCTCTCTCCACCCATAATGTAGCCCAGTGTTATACAGTGTCAGACCTCTACTCACCCATACTGTACCCTAGTGTAATACAGTGTCAGACCTGTCCACACCCATACTGTACCCTGGTGTTATACAGTGTCAGACCTGTCCCCACCCATACCGTAACAAGGTGTTATATAGGGTCAGACCTGTCCACACCCATAATGTAGCCCAGTGTTATACAGTGTCAGACCGCTACTCACCCATACTGTACCCTAGTGTAATACAGTGTCAGACCTGTCCACACCCATACTGTACTCCAGTGTTACACAGTGACAGATCCATCCCCACCGATACTGTACCACAGGGTTATACAGTGACCAACCCATCCCCCACCTGTACTGTATCCCGGTGTTATACAGTGACAGGTCCGTCCCCAACCATACCGTACCCCGGTGTTATGCAGTGTCAGAACTGTCCCCACCCATAATGTAGCCCAGTATTATACAGTGTCAGACCTCTCCCCACCGATACTGTACTCCAGTGATACACAGTGTCAGACCTGCCCACACCCATACTGTACCCCCTTGTTATACAGTGTCAGACCTGTCCCCACCCATACCGTACCCCGGTGTTATACAGTGTCAGACCTGTGCCCACCCATAATGTAGCCCAGTGTTATACAGTGTCAGACCTGACCTCACGCATACTGTATGCCGGTGTTATACAGTGTCAGACCCGTCCCCACCGGTACAGTACACTGATGTAATACAGTGACAGACCTGTCCCCTGGTACTGTACCCCGGGGTAATGCAGTGACAGACGCGTCCCCATCGGTACCATACCCCAGTGTCATACAGTGTCAGACCCGTCCCCACCATACTGTACCCCGGTGTTATACAGTGTCAGACCTGTCCACACCCATATTGTACCCAAGCGTTATACAGTGTCAGACCCGTCCCCACCGGTACTGTACCCGATATTATACAGTGACAGACCTGTCCCCTGGTACTGTACCCCGGTGTAATGCAGTGACAGATGAGTCCCCACCCATACTGTACCCTAGAGTTATACAGTGTCAGAGCTCTCCCCACCCATACTGTACTCCAGTGTTACACAGTGATAGATCCTTCCCCACTGGTACTGTACCCCAGGGTTATACAGTGACAGACCCATCCCCCACCTCTACCGTATCCCGGTGTTATACAGTGACGGACCTGTCCCCACCCATACCGTAACAATGTGTTATACAGTGTCAGACCTGTCCACACACATACTGTACCCCGGTGTTATACATTGTCAGAACTGTCCCCACCCATACTGTAATCCAGTGTAACATAGTGTCAGACCTGCCCCCACCCATACAGTAGCCCAGTGTTATACAGTGTCAGACCTGTCCCCACCCATCCTGTACCCCAGTCTTATACAGTGTCAGAACAGTCCCCACCCATAATGTAGCCCAGTATTATACAGTGTCAGACCTCTCCCCACCGATACTGTACTCCAGTGATACACAGTGTCAGACCTCTCCCCACCCATTCTGTACTCCAGTGGTATACAGTGTCAGACCTGTCCACACCCATACTGTACCCCGGTGTTATACAGAGTCAGACCTGTCCCCACCCATACCGTAACAAGGTGTTATATAGTGTCAGACCTGTCCACACCCATACTGTACCCCGGTGTTATACATTGTCAGAACTGTCCCCACGCATACCGTAACCCAGTGTTACATAGTGTCAGCCCTGTCCCCACCCATACAGTAGCCCAGTGTTATACAGTGCCAGTCCTCTCTCCACCCATAATGTAGCCCAGTGTTATTCAGTGTCAGACCTGTACACACCCATACTGTACAGTGTTATACAGTGTCAGAGCTGTCCACACACATACGGTACCCTGGTGTAATACAGTGTCAGACCTGTCCCCACCCATACTGTCCCCTAGTGTTACCCAGTGTCAGACATGTCCCCACCCATACTGTACGCCAGTGTTATACAGTGTCAGACCCGTCCCTACCCATACTGTACCCTGGTGTTATACAGTGTAAGACCTGTCCCCACCCATACTGTACCCCCTTGTTATACAGTGTCAGACCTGTTCCCACCCATACCGTACCCTGGTGTTATACAGTGTCAGACCTGTGCCCACCCATAATGTAGCCCAGGGTTATACAGTGTCAGACCGCTCCCCACCCATACTGTACTCCAGTGTTACACAGTGTCAGACCTGTCCCCACCCATACTGTACCCCAGTGTTATACAGTGACAGACCTGTCCCCACCCATAGTGTACCCCAGTGTAATGCAGTGACAGACGTGTCCCCACCCATACTGTACCCTAGTGTTCTACAGTGTCAGACCTCTCCCCACACATTCTGTATCGCAGTGTTATATAGTGTCAGACCTGTCCCCACCCATTCTGCACCCCGGTGTTATACAGTGTCAGACCTGTCCACACCCATACTGTACCCCGGTGTTATACAGTGTCAGCCCTGTCCCCACCCATGCCGTAACAATGTGTTATACAGTGTCAGCCCTGTCCCCACCCATGCCGTAACAATGTGTTATACAGTGTCAGACCTCTACTCACCCATACTATACCCTAGTGTAATACAGTGTCAGACCTGTCCACACCCATACTGTACCCCGGTGTTATAAATTGTCAGAACTGTCCCCACCCACACTGTAACCCAGTGTTACATAGTGTCAGACCTGTCCCCACCCATACAGTAGCCCAGTGTTATACAGTGTCAGACCTGTCCCCACCCATCCTGTACCCCAGTGTTATACAGTGTCAGAACTGTCCCCCCCATAATGTAGCCCAGTATTATACAGTGTCAGACCTCTCCCCAACCATACTGTACTCCAGTGGTATACAGTGTCAGACCTGTCCACACCCATACTGTACCCCGGTGTTATACATTGTCAGAGCTGTCCCCACCCATACGGTAGCCCAGTGTTATACAGTGCCAGTCCTCTCTCCACCCATAATGTAGCCCAGTGTTATTCAGTGTCAGACCTGTACACACCCATACTGTACTCCAGTGTTATACAGTGTCAGAGCTGTCCACACACATACGGTACCCTGGTGTAATACAGTGTCAGACCTGTCTGCACCCATACTGTACCCCGGTGTTATACAGTGTCGGACCTGTCCCCTCCCATACAGTAACAAGGTGCTATATAGTGTCAGACCCACCCATACTGTACTCCAGTGTTATACAGTGTCAGAGCTGTCCACACACATACGGTACCTGGTGTAATACAGTGTCAGACCTGTCCACACCCATACTGTACCCCGGTGTTATACAGTGTCGGACCTGTCCCCTCCCATACAGTAACAAGGTGCTATATAGTGTCAGACCTGTCCACACCCATACTGTACCCCGGTGTTATACATTGTCAGAACTGTCCCCACGCATACCGTAACCCAGTGTTACATAGTGTCAGACCTGTCCCCACCCATACAGTAGCCCAGTGTTACACAGTGTCAGACCTGACCTCACGCATACTGTATGCCAGTGTTATACAGTGTCAGACCTGTCCTCACCCATACTGTATCCCAGTGTTATACAGTGTCAGACCTCTCCCCACCCATACTGTACTCCAGTGCTATACATTGTCAGACCTGTCCACATCCATACTGTACCCCGGTGTTATACAGTGTCAGACCTGTCCCCACCCATACCGTAACAAGGTGTTATATAGTGTCAGACCTGTCCACACCCATACTGTACCCCAGTGTTATACAGTGCCAGACCTCTCTCCACCCATAATGTAGCCCAGTGTTATACAGTGTCAGACCTCTACTCACCCATACTGTACCCTAGTGTAATACAGTGTCAGACCTGTCCACACCCATACTGTACCCTGGTGTTATACAGTGTCAGACCTGTCCCCACCCATACCGTAACAAGGTGTTATATAGTGTCAGACCTGTCCACACCCATAATGTAGCCCAGTGTTATACAGTGTCAGACCGCTACTCACCCATACTGTACTACAGTGTTATACAGTGTCAGACCTGTCCCCAACCATACCGTACCCCGGTGTTATACAGTGTCAGAACTGTCCCCACCCATAATGTAGCCCAGTATTATACAGTGTCAGACCTCTCCCCACCGATACTGTACTCCAGTGATACACAGTGTCAGACCTGCCCACACCCATACTGTAACCCCTTGTTATACAGTGTCAGACCTGTCCCCACCATACCGTACCCCGGTGTTATACAGTGTCAGACCTGTGCCCACCCATAATGTAGCCCAGTGTTATACAGTGTCAGACCTAACCTCACGCATACTGTATGCCGGTGTTATACAGTGTCAGACCCGTCCCCACTGGTACAGTACCCTGATGTAATACAGTGACAGACCTGTCCCCTGTTACTATGCCCCGGGATAATGCAGTGACAGACGCGTCCCCATCGGTACCATACCCCAGTGTCATACAGTGTCAGACCCGTCCCCACCATACTGTACCCCGGTGTTATACAGTGTCAGACCTGTCCCCACCCATATTGTACCCAAGCGTTATACAGTGTCAGACCCGTCCCCACCGGTACTGTACCCGATATTATACAGTGACAGACCTGTCCCCTGGTACTGTACCCCGGTGTAATGCAGTGACAGATGAGTCCCCACCCATACTGTACCCTAGAGTTATACAGTGTCAGAGCTCTCCTTACCCATACTGTACTCCAGTGTTACACAGTGATAGATCCTTCCCCACTGGTACTGTACCCCAGGGTTATACAGTGACAGACCCATCCCCCACCTCTACCGTATCCCAGTGTTATACAGTGACGGACCTGTCCCCACCCATACCGTAACAATGTGTTATACAGTGTCAGACCTGTCCCCACCCATACCGTAACAAGGTGTTATACAGTGTCAGACCTGTCCACACCCATACTGTACCCCGGTGTTATACATTGTCAGAACTGTCCCCACCCATACTGTAATCCAGTGTAACATAGTGCCAGACCTGCCCCCACCCATACAGTAGCCCAGTGTTATACAGTGTCAGACCTGTCCCCACCCATCCTGTACCCCAGTCTTATACAGTGTCAGAACAGTCCCCACCCATAATGTAGCCCAGTATTATACAGTGTCAGACCTCTCCCCACCGATACTGTACTCCAGTGATACACAGTGTCAGACCTCTCCCCACCGATACTGTACTCCAGTGGTATACAGTGTCAGACCTGTCCACACCCATACTGTACCCCGGTGTTATACAGAGTCAGACCTGTCCCCACCCATACCGTAACAAGGTGTTATATAGTGTCAGACCTGTCCACACACATACTGTACCCCGGTGTTATACATTGTCAGAACTGTCCCCACGCATACCGTAACCCAGTGTTACATAGTGTCAGACCTGTCCCCACCCATACAGTAGCCCAGTGTTATACAGTGCCAGTCCTCTCTCCACCCATAATGTAGCCCAGTGTTATTCTGTGTCAGACCTGTACACACCCATACTGTACTCCAGTGTTATACAGTGTCAGACCTGTCCACACCCATACTGTACCCCGGTGTTATACAGTGTCAGCCCTGTCCCCACCCATACCGTAACAATGTGTTATATAGTGTCAGACCTGTCCACACCCATAATGTAGCCCAGTGTTATACAGTGTCAGACCTCTACTCACCCATACTATACCCTAGTGTAATACAGTGTCAGACCTGTCCACACCCACACTGTAACCCAGTGTTACATAGTGTCAGACCTGTCCCCACCCATACAGTAGCCCAGTGTTATACAGTGTCAGACCTGTCCCCACCCATCCTGTACCCCAGTGTTATACAGTGTCAGAACTGTCCCCCACCCATAATGTAGACCAGTATTATACAGTGTCAGACCTCTCCCCACCGATACTGTACTCCAGTGATACACAGTGTCAGACCTCTCCCCACCCATACTGTACTCCAGTGCTATACAGTGTCAGACCTGTCCACACCCATACTGTACCCCAGTATTATACAGTGTCAGACCTGTACGCACCCATGCTGTACCCCGGTGTTATACAGTGTCATACCTCTACTCACCCATCCTGTACCCCAGTGTTATACAGTGCCAGACCTCTCTCCACCCATAATGTAGCCCAGTGTTATACAGTGTCAGACCTGTCCTCTCCCATACTTTACCCCGGTGTTATACATTGTCAGAACTGTCCCCACGCATACCGTAACCCTGTGTTACACAGTGTCAGACCTGTCCCCACCCATACAGTAGCCCAGTGTTATACAGTGTCAGACCTGTCCCCAACCATCCTGTACCCCAGTGTTATACAGTGCCAGACCGCTCTCCACCCATAATGTAGCCCAGTGTTATACAGTGTCAGACCTGTATGCACCCATGCTGTACCCCGGTGTTATACAGTGTCAGACCTCTACTCACCCATACTGTCCCCTAGTGTTACCCAGTGTAAGACCTGACCCCACCCATACTGTACCCAAGCATTATACAGTGTCAGACCCGTCCCCAACGGTACCGTACGCCGGTGTTATATGGTGACAGACATGTCCCCACCCATACTGTACCCTAGTGTTATACAGTATCAGACCTCTCCCCACCCATACTCCAGCCCAGTGTTACACAGTGTCAGACCTGACCTCACGCATACTGTATGCCAGTGTTATACAGTGTCAGACCTGTCCTCACCCATACTGTATCCCAGTGTTATACAGTGTCAGACCTCTCCCCATCCATACTGTACTCCAGTGCTATACATTGTCAGACCTGTCCACATCCATACTGTACCCCGGTGTTATACAGTGTCAGACCTGTCCCCACCCATACCGTAACAAGGTGTTATATAGTGTCAGACCTGTCCACACCCATACTGTACCCCGGTGTTATACATTGTTAGAACTGTCCCCACGCATACCGTAACCCTGTGTTACGTAGTGTCAGACCTGTCCCCACCCATACAGTAGCCCAGTGTTATACAGTGTCAGACCTGTCCCCAACCATCCTGTACCCCAGTGTTATACAGTGCCAGACCTCTCTCCACCCATAATGTAGCCCAGTGTTATACAGTGTCAGACCTCTCCCCACCGATACTGTACTCCAGTGATACACAGTGTCAGACCTCTCCCCACCGATACTGTACTCCAGTGGTATACAGTGTCAGACCTGTCCACACCCATACTGTACCCCGGTGTTATACAGAGTCAGACCTGTCCCCACCCATACCGTAACAAGGTGTTATATAGTGTCAGACCTGTCCACACACATACTGTACCCCGGTGTTATACATTGTCAGAACTGTCCCCACGCATACCGTAACCCAGTGTTACATAGTGTCAGACCTGTCCCCACCCATACAGTAGCCCAGTGTTATACAGTGCCAGTCCTCTCTCCACCCATAATGTAGCCCAGTGTTATTCTGTGTCAGACCTGTACACACCCATACTGTACTCCAGTGTTATACAGTGTCAGACCTGTCCACACCCATACTGTACCCCGGTGTTATACAGTGTCAGCCCTGTCCCCACCCATACCGTAACAATGTGTTATATAGTGTCAGACCTGTCCACACCCATAATATAGCCCAGTGTTATACAGTGTCAGACCGCTACTCACCCATACTGTACCCTAGTGTAATACAGTGTCAGACCTGTCCACACCCATACTGTACCCCGGTGTTATACAGTGTCAGACCTGTCCACACCCATAATGTACTCCAGTGTTACACAGTGACAGATCCATCCCCACCGATACTGTACCCCAGGGTTATACAGTGACCAACCCATCCCCCACCTCTACTGTATCCCGGTGTTATACAGTGACAGGTCCTTCCCCAACCATACCGTACCCCGGTGTTATACAGTGTCAGAACTGTCCCCACCCATAATGTAGCCCAGTATTATACAGTGTCAGACCTCTCCCCACCGATACTGTACTCCAGTGATATACAGTGTCAGACCTGCCCACACCCATACTGTAACCCCTTGTTATACAGTGTCAGACCTGTCCCCACCCATACCGTACCCCGGTGTTATACAGTGTCAGACCTGTGCCCACCCATAATGTAGCCCAGTGTTATACAGTGTCAGACCTAACCTCACGCATACTGTATGCCGGTGTTATACAGTGTCAGACCCGTCCCCACTGGTACAGTACCCTGATGTAATACAGTGACAGACCTGTCCCCTGTTACTATGCCCCGGGATAATGCAGTGACAGACGCGTCCCCATCGGTACCATACCCCAGTGTCATACAGTGTCAGACCCGTCCCCACCATACTGTACCCCGGTGTTATACAGTGTCAGACCTGTCCCCACCCATATTGTACCCAAGCGTTATACAGTGTCAGACCCGTCCCCACCGGTACTGTACCCGATATTATACAGTGACAGACCTGTCCCCTGGTACTGTACCCCGGTGTAATGCAGTGACAGATGAGTCCCCACCCATACTGTACCCTAGAGTTATACAGTGTCAGAGCTCTCCCCACCCATACTGTACTCCAGTGTTACACAGTGATAGATCCTTCCCCACTGGTACTGTACCCCAGGGTTATACAGTGACAGACCCATCCCCCACCTCTACCGTATCCCGGTGTTATACAGTGACAGACCTGTCCCCACCCATACAGTAGCCCAGTGTTATACAGTGCCAGTCCTCTCTCCACCCATAATGTAGCCCAGTGTTATTCTGTGTCAGACATGTACACACCCATACTGTACTCCAGTGTTATACAGTGTCAGACCTGTCCACACCCATACTGTACCCCGGTGTTATACAGTGTCAGCCCTGTCCCAACCCATACCGTAACAATGTGTTATATAGTGTCAGACCTGTCCACACCCATAATGTAGCCCAGTGTTATACAGTGTCAGACCTCTACTCACCCATACTATACCATAGTGTAATACAGTGTCAGACCTGTCCACACCCACACTGTAACCCAGTGTTACATAGTGTCAGACCTGTCCCCACCCATACAGTAGCCCAGTGTTATACAGTGTCAGACCTGTCCCCACCCATCCTGTACCCCAGTGTTATACAGTGTCAGAACTGTCCCCCACCCATAATGTAGACCAGTATTATACAGTGTCAGACCTCTCCCCACCGATACTGTACTCCAGTGATACACAGTGTCAGACCTCTCCCCACCCATACTGTACTCCAGTGCTATAGAGTGTCAGACCTGTCCACACCCATACTGTACCCCAGTATTATACAGTGTCAGACCTGTACGCACCCATGCTGTACCCCGGTGTTATACAGTGTCAGACCTCTACTCACCCATCCTGTACCCCAGTGTTATACAGTGCCAGACCTCTCTCCACCCATAATGTAGCCCAGTGTTATACAGTGTCAGACCTGTCCTCTCCCATACTTTACCCCGGTGTTATACATTGTCAGAACTGTCCCCACGCATACCGTAACCCTGTGTTACACAGTGTCAGACCTGTCCCCACCCATACAGTAGCCCAGTGTTATACAGTGTCAGACCTGTCCCCAACCATCCTGTACCCCAGTGTTATACAGTGCCAGACCGCTCTCCACCCATAATGTAGCCCAGTGTTATACAGTGTCAGACCTGTATGCACCCATGCTGTACCCCGGTGTTATACAGTGTCAGACCTCTACTCACCCATACTGTCCCCTAGTGTTACCCAGTGTAAGACCTGACCGCACCCATACTGTACCCAAGCATTATACAGTGTCAGACCCGTCCCCAACGGTACCGTACGCCGGTGTTATATGGTGACAGACATGTCCCCACCCATACTGTACCCTAGTGTTATACAGTATCAGACCTCTCCCCACCCATACTCCAGCCCAGTGTTACACAGTGTCAGACCTGACCTCACGCATACTGTATGCCAGTGTTATACAGTGTCAGACCTGTCCTCACCCATACTGTATCCCAGTGTTATACAGTGTCAGACCTCTCCCCACCCATACTGTACTCCAGTGCTATACATTGTCAGACCTGTCCACATCCATACTGTACCCCGGTGTTATACAGTGTCAGACCTGTCCCCACCCATACCGTAACAAGGTGTTATATAGTGTCAGACCTGTCCACACCCATACTGTACCCCGGTGTTATACATTGTTAGAACTGTCCCCACGCATACCGTAACCCTGTGTTACGTAGTGTCAGACCTGTCCCCACCCATACAGTAGCCCAGTGTTATACAGTGTCAGACCTGTCCCCAACCATCCTGTACCCCAGTGTTATACAGTGCCAGACCTCTCTCCACCCATAATGTAGCCCAGTGTTATACAGTGTCAGACCTCTACTCACCCATACTGTACCCTAGTGTAATACAGTGTCAGAACTGTCCACACCCATACTGTACCCTGGTGTTATACAGTGTCAGACCTGTCCCCACCCATACCGTAACAAGGTGTTATATAGTGTCAGACCTGTCCACACCCATAATGTAGCCCAGTGTTATACAGTGTCAGACCGCTACTCACCCATACTGTACCCTAGTGTAATACAGTGTCAGACCTGTCCACACCCATACTGTACTCCAGTGTTACACAGTGACAGATCCATCCCCACCGATACTGTACCCCAGGGTTATACAGTGACCAACCCATCCCCCACCTCTACTGTATCCCGGTGTTATACAGTGACAGGTCCTTCCCCAACCATACCGTACCCCGGTGTTATACAGTGTCAGAACTGTCCCCACCCATAATGTAGCCCAGTATTATACAGTGTCAGACCTCTCCCCACCGATACTGTACTCCAGTGATACACAGTGTCAGACCTGCCCACACCCATACTGTAACCCCTTGTTATACTGTGTCAGACCTGTCCCCACCCATACCGTACCCCGGTGTTATACAGTGTCAGACCTGTGCCCACCCATAATGTAGCCCAGTGTTATACAGTGTCAGACCTAACCTCACGCATACTGTATGCCGGTGTTATACAGTGTCAGACCCGTCCCCATTGGTACAGTACCCTGATGTAATACAGTGACAGACCTGTCCCCTGTTACTATGCCCCGGGATAATGCAGTGACAGACGCGTCCCCATCGGTACCATACCCCAGTGTCATACAGTGTCAGACCCGTCCCCACCATACTGTACCCCGGTGTTATACAGTGTCAGACCTGTCCCCACCCATATTGTACCCAAGCGTTATACAGTGTCAGACCCGTCCCCACCGGTACTGTACCCGATATTATACAGTGACAGACCTGTCCCCTGGTACTGTACCCCGGTGTAATGCAGTGACAGATGAGTCCCCACCCATACTGTACCCTAGAGTTATACAGTGTCAGAGCTCTCCCCACCCATACTGTACTCCAGTGTTATACAGTGACAGACCCCTCCCCCACCTCTACCGTATCCCGGTGTTATACAGTGACGGACCTGTCCCCACCCATACCGTAACAATGTGTTATACAGTGTCAGACCTGTCCACACCCATACTGTACCCCGGTGTTATACATTGTCAGAACTGTCCCCACCCATACTGTAATCCAGTGTAACATAGTGTCAGACCTGCCCCCACCCATACAGTAGCCCAGTGTTATACAGTGTCAGACCTGTCCCCACCCATCCTGTACCCCAGTCTTATACAGTGCCAGACCTCTCTCCACCCATAATGTAGCCCAGTGTTATACAGTGTCAGACCTGTCCACACCCATACTGTACCCCGGTGTTATACAGAGTCAGACCTGTCCCCACCCATACCGTAACAAGGTGTTATATAGTGTCAGACCTGTCCACACCCATACTGTACCCCGGTGTTATACATTGTCAGAACTGTCCCCACGCATACCGTAACCCAGTGTTACATAGTGTCAGACCTGTCCCCACCCATACAGTAGCCCAGTGTTATACAGTGCCAGTCCTCTCTCCACCCATAATGTAGCCCAGTGTTATTCTGTGTCAGACCTGTACACACCCATACTGTACTCCAGTGTTATACAGTGTCAGACCTGTCCACACCCATACTGTACCCCGGTGTTATACAGTGTCAGCCCTGTCCCAACCCATACCGTAACAATGTGTTATATAGTGTCAGACCTGTCCACACCCATAATGTAGCCCAGTGTTATACAGTGTCAGACCTCTACTCACCCATACTATACCATAGTGTAATACAGTGTCAGACCTGTCCACACCCACACTGTAACCCAGTGTTACATAGTGTCAGACCTGTCCCCACCCATACAGTAGCCCAGTGTTATACAGTGTCAGACCTGTCCCCACCCATCCTGTACCCCAGTGTTATACAGTGTCAGAACTGTCCCCCACCCATAATGTAGACCAGTATTATACAGTGTCAGACCTCTCCCCACCGATACTGTACTCCAGTGATACACAGTGTCAGACCTCTCCCCACCCATACTGTACTCCAGTGCTATACAGTGTCAGTCCTGTCCAGACCCATACTGTACCCCAGTATTATACAGTGTCAGACCTGTACGCACCCATGCTGTACCCCGGTGTTATACAGTGTCAGACCTCTACTCACCCATCCTGTACCCCAGTGTTATACAGTGCCAGACCTCTCTCCACCCATAATGTAGCCCAGTGTTATACAGTGTCAGACCTGTCCACTCCCATACTTTACCCCGGTGTTATACATTGTCAGAACTGTCCCCACGCATACCGTAACCCTGTGTTACACAGTGTCAGACCTGTCCCCACCCATACAGTAGCCCAGTGTTATACAGTGTCAGACCTGTCCCCAACCATCCTGTACCCCAGTGTTATACAGTGCCAGACCGCTCTCCACCCATAATGTAGCCCAGTGTTATACAGTGTCAGACCTGTACGCACCCATGCTGTACCCCGGTGTTATACAGTGTCAGACCTCTACTCACCCATACTGTACCCTAGTGTAATACAGTGTCAGACCAGTCCACACCCATACTGTACCCCGGTGTTATACAGTGTCAGACCTGTCCCCACCCATACCGTAACAATGTGTTATATAGTGTCAGACCTGTCCACACCCATAATGTAGCCCAGTGTTATACAGTGTCAGACCTCTACTCACCCATCCTGTACCCCAGTGTTATACAGTGTCAGAACTGTCCCCACCCATAATGTAGCCCAGTATTATACAGTGTCAGACCTCTCCCCACTGATACTGTACTCCAGTGATACACAGTGTCAGACCTCTCCCCACCCATACTGTACTCCAGTGCTATACAGTGTCAGACCTGTCGACACCCATACTGTACCCCGGTGTTATACAGAGTCAGACCTGTCCCCACCCATACCGTAACAAGGTGTTATATAGTGTCAGACCTGTCCACACCCATACTGTACCCCGGTGTTATACATTGTCAGAACTGTCCCCACGCATACCGTAACCCAGTGTTACATAGTGTCAGACCTGTCCCCACCCATACAGTAGCCCAGTGTTATACAGTGCCAGTCCTCTCTCCACCCATAATGTAGCCCAGTGTTATTCAGTGTCAGACCTGTACACACCCATACTGTACTCCAGTGTTATACAGTGTCAGACCTGTCCACACCCATACTGTACCCCGGTGTTATACAGTGTCAGCCCTGTCCCCACCCATACCGTAACAATGTGTTATATAGTGTCAGACCTGTCCACACCCATAATGTAGCCCAGTGTTATACAGTGTCAGACCTCTACTCACCCATACTATACCCTAGTGTAATACAGTGTCAGACCTGTCCACACCCATACTGTACCCCGGTGTTATACATTGTCAGAACTGTCCCCACCCACACTGTAACCCAACGTTATATAGTGTCAGACCTGTCCCCACCCATACAGTAGCCCAGTGTTATACAGTGTCAGACCTGTCCCCACCCATCCTGTACCCCAGTGTTATACAGTGTCAGAACTGTCCCCCCCATAATGTAGCCCAGCATTATACAGTGTCTGACCTCTCCCCACCCATACTGTACCCCGGTGTTATACAGAGTCAGACCTGTCCCCACCCATACCGTAACAAGGTGTTATATAGTGTCAGACCTGTCCACACCCATACTGTACCCCGGTGTTATACATTGTCAGAGCTGTCCCCACCCATACGGTAGCCCAGTGTTACATAGTGTCAGACCTGTCCCCACCCATACAGTAGCCCAGTGTTATACAGTGCCAGTCCTCTCTCCACCCATAATGTAGCCCAGTATTATACAGTGTCAGACCTCTCCCCACCGATACTGTACAGTGATACACATTGTCAGACCTGCCCTCACCCATACTGTACCCCCTTGTTATACAGTGGCAGACCTGTCCCCACCCATACCGTACCCCGGTGTTATACAGTGTCAGACCTGTGCCCACCCATAATGTAGCCCAGTGTTATACAGTGTCAGACCTGACCTCACGCATACTGTATGCCGGTGTTATACAGTGTCAGACCCGTCCCCACCGGTACCGTACCCTGATGTAATACAGTGACAGACCTGTCCCCTGGTACTATGCCCCGGGATAATGCAGTGACAGATGCGTCCCCATCGGTACCATACCCCAGTGTCATACAGTGTCAGACCTGTCCCCTCCATACTGTACCCCGGTGTTATACAGTGTCAGACCTGTCCCCACCCATATTGTACCCAAGCGTTATACAGTGTCAGACCCGTCCCCACCGGTACTGTACCCGATATTATACAGTGACAGACCTGTCCCCTGGTACTGTACCCCGGTGTAATGCAGTGACAGATGAGTCCCCACCCATACTGTACCCTAGAGTTATACAGTGTCAGAGCTCTCCCCACCCATACTGTACTCCAGTGTTACACAGTGATAGATCCTTCCCCACTGGTACTGTACCCCAGGGTTATACAGTGACAGACCCATCCCCCACCTCTACCGTATCCCGGTGTTATACAGTGACGGACCTGTCCCCACCCATACCGTAACAATGTGTTATACAGTGTCAGACCTGTCCCCACCCATACCGTAACAAGGTGTTATACAGTGTCAGACCTGTCCACACCCATACTGTACCCCGGTGTTATACATTGTCAGAACTGTCCCCACCCATACTGTAATCCAGTGTAACATAGTGTCAGACCTGCCCCCACCCATACAGTAGCCCAGTGTTATACAGTGTCAGACCTGTCCCCACCCATCCTGTACCCCAGTCTTATACAGTGTCAGAACAGTCCCCACCCATAATGTAGCCCAGTATTATACAGTGTCAGACCTCTCCCCACCGATACTGTACTCCAGTGAAACACAGAGTCAGACCTGTCCCCACCCATTTCGTAACAAGATGTTATATAGTGTCAGACCTGTCCACACCCATACTGTACCCCGGTGTTATACATTGTCAGAACTGTCCCCACGCATACCGTAACCCAGTGTTACATAGTGTCAGACCTGTCCCCACCCATACAGTAGCCCAGTGTTATACAGTGTCAGACCTGTCCCCACCCATCCTGTACCCCAGTCTTATACAGTGTCAGAACAGTCCCCACCCATAATGTAGCCCAGTATTATACAGTGTCAGACCTCTCCCCACCGATACTGTACTCCAGTGAAACACAGAGTCAGACCTGTCCCCACCCATACCGTAACAAGGTGTTATATAGTGTCAGACCTGTCCACACCCATACTGTACCCCGGTGTTATACATTGTCAGAACTGTCCCCACGCATACCGTAACCCAGTGTTACATAGTATCAGACCTGTCCCCACCCATACAGTAGCCCAGTGTTATACAGTGCCAGTCCTCTCTCCACCCATAATGTAGCCCAGTGTTATTCTGTGTCAGACCTGTACACACCCATACTGTACTCCAGTGTTATACAGTGTCAGACCTGTCCACACCCATACTGTACCCCGGTGTTATACAGTGTCAGCCCTGTCCCCACCCATACCGTAACAATGTGTTATATAGTGTCAGACCTGTCCACACCCATAATGTAGCCCAGTGTTATACAGTGTCAGACCTCTACTCACCCATACTATACCCTAGTGTAATACAGTGTCAGACCTGTCCACACCCACACTGTAACCCAGTGTTATACAGTGTCAGACCTGTCCCCACCCATCCTGTACCCCAGTGTTATACAGTGTCAGACCTGTCCCCACCCATCCTGTACCCCAGTGTTATACAGTGTCAGACCTGTCCCCCCCATAATGTAGACCAGTATTATACAGTGTCAGACCTCTCCCCACCGATACTGTACTCCAGTGATACACAGTGTCAAACCTCTCCCCACCCATACTGTACTCCAGTGCTATACAGTGTCAGACTTGTCCACACCCATACTGTACCCCAGTGTTATACAGTGTCAGAACTGTCCCCACCCATAATGTAGCCCAGTATTATACAGTGTCAGTCCTGTACGCACCCATGCTGTACCCCGGTGTTATACAGTGTCAGACCTCTACTCACCCATCCTGTACCCCAGTGTTATACAGTGCCAGACCTCTCTCCACCCATAATGTAGCCCAGTGTTATACAGTGTCAGACCTGTCCACTCCCATACTTTACCCCGGTGTTATACATTGTCAGAACTGTCCCCACGCATACCGTAACCCTGTGTTACACAGTGTCAGACCTGTCCCCACCCATACAGTAGCCCAGTGTTATACAGTGTCAGACCTGTCCCCAACCATCCTGTACCCCAGTGTTATACAGTGCCAGACCGCTCTCCACCCATAATGTAGCCCAGTGTTATACAGTGTCAGACCTGTACGCACCCATGCTGTACCCCGGTGTTATACAGTGTCAGACCTGTCCACACCCATAATGTAGCCCAGTGTTATACAGTGTCAGACCTCTACTCACCCATACTATACCCTAGTGTAATACAGTGTCAGACCTGTCCACACCCATACTGTACCCCGGTGTTATACATTGTCAGAACTGTCCCCACCCACACTGTAACCCAGTGTTACATAGTGTCAGACCTGTCCCCACCCATACAGTAGCCCAGTGTTATACAGTGTCAGACCTGTCCCCACCCATCCTGTACCCCAGTGTTATACAGTGTCAGAACTGTCCCCCCCATAATGTAGCCCAGCATTATACAGTGTCAGACCTCTCCCCACCCATACTGTACTCCAGTGCTATACAGTGTCAGACCTGTCCACACCCATACTGTACCCCGGTGTTATACAGAGTCAGACCTGTCCCCACCCATACCGTAACAAGGTGTTATATAGTGTCAGACCTGTCCACACCCATACTGTACCCCGGTGTTATACATTGTCAGAGCTGTCCCCACCCATACGGTAGCCCAGTGTTACATAGTGTCAGACCTGTCCCCACCCATACAGTAGCCCAGTGTTATACAGTGCCAGTCCTCTCTCCACCCATAATGTAGCCCAGTGTTATTCAGTGTCAGACCTTTACACACCCATACTGTACTCCAGTGTTATACAGTGTCAGACCTGTCCACACCCATACTGTACCCCGGTGTTATACAGTGTCAGCCCTGTCCCCACCCATACCGTAACAATGTGTTATATAGTGTCAGACCTGTCCACACCCATAATGTACCCCAGTGTTATACAGTGTCAGACCTCTACTCACCCATACTATACCCTAGTGTAATACAGTGTCAGACCTGTCCACACCCACACTGTAAACCAGTGTTACATAGTGTCAGACCTGTCCCCACCCATATAGTAGCCCAGTGTTATACAGTGTCAGACCTGTCCCCACCCATCCTGTACCCCAGTGTTATACAGTGTCAGAACTGTCCCCCCCATAATGTAGCCCAGTATTATACAGTGTCAGACCTCTCCCCACCGATACTGTACTCCAGTGATACACAGTGTCAGACCTCTCCCCACCCATACGGTACTCCAGTGCTATACAGTGTCAGACCTGTCCACACCCATACTGTACCCCAGTGTTATACAGTGTCAGAACTGTCCCCACCCATAATGTAGCCCAGTATTATACAGTGTCAGACCTGTTCGCACCCATGCAGTACCCCGGTGTTATACAGTGTCAGACCTCTACTCACCCATCCTGTACCCCAGTGTTATACAGTGCCAGACCTCTCTCCACCCATAATGTAGCCCAGTGTTATACAGTGTCAGACCTGTCCACTCCCATACTTTACCCCGGTGTTATACATTGTCAGAACTGTCCCCACGCATACCGTAACCCTGTGTTACACAGTGTCAGACCTGTCCCCACCCATACAGTAGCCCAGTGTTATACAGTGTCAGACCTGTCCCCAACCATCCTGTACCCCAGTGTTATACAGTGCCAGACCTCTCTCCACCCATAATGTAGCCCAGTGTTATACAGTGTCAGACCTGTACACACCCATGCTGTACCCCGGTGTTATACAGTGTCAGACCTCTACTCACCATACTGTACACTAGTGTAATACAGTGTCAGACCTGTCCACACCCATACTGTACCCCGGTGTTATACAGTGTCAGACCTGTCCCCACCCATACCGTAACAATGTGTTATATAGTGTCAGACCTGTCCCCACCCATAATGTAGCCCAGTGTTATACAGTGTCAGACCTCTACTCACCCATCCTGTACCCCAGTGTTATACAGTGTCAGAACTGTCCCCACCCATAATGTAGCCCAGTATTATACAGTGTCAGACCTCTCCCCACCGATACTGTACTCCAGTGATACACAGTGTCAGACCTGCCCACACCCATACTGTACCCCCTTGTTATACAGTGTCAGACCTGTCCCCACCCATACCGTACCCCGGTGTTATACAGTGTCAGACCTGTGCCCACCCATAATGTAGCCCAGTGTTATACAGTGTCAGACCTGACCTCACGCATACTGTATGCCGGTGTTATACAGTGTCAGACCCGTCCCCACCGGTACCGTACCCTGATGTAATACAGTGACAGACCTGTCCCCTGGTACTGTGCCCCGGGGTAATGCAGTGACAGACGCGTCCCCATCGGTACCATACCCCAGTGTCATACAGTGTCAGACCTGTCCCCACCATACTGTACCCCGGTGTTATACAGTGTCAGACCTGTCCCCACCCATATTGTACCCAAGCGTTATACAGTGTCAGACCCGTCCCCACCGGTAGTGTACCCGATATTATACAGTGACAGACCTGTCCCCTGATACTGTACCCCGGTGTAATGCAGTGACAGATGAGTCCCCACGCATACTGTACCCTAGAGTTATACAGTGTCAGAGCTCTCCCCACCCATACAGTAGCCCAGTGTTATACAGTGTCAGGCCTGTCCCCACCCATCCTGTACCCCAGTGTTATACAGTGTCAGAACTGTCCCCCCCATAATGTAGCCCAGTATTATACAGTGTCAGACCTCTCCCCAACCATACTGTACTCCAGTGCTATACAGTGTCAGACCGGTCCACACCCATACTGTACCCCGGTGTTAAACATTGTCAGAGCTGTCCCCACCCATACGGTATCCCAGTGTTATACAGTGCCAGTCCTCTCTCCACCCATAATGTAGCCCAGTGTTATTCAGTGTCAGACCTGTACACACCCATACTGTACTCCAGTGTTATACAGTGTCAGAGCTGTCCACACACATACGGTACCCTGGTGTAATACAGTGTCAGACCTGTCCCCACCCATACTGTCCCCTAGTGTTACCCAGTGTCAGACATGTCCCCACCCATATTGTACCCCAGTGTTATACAGTGTCAGACCCGTCCCTACCCATACTGTACACTGGTGGTATACAGTGTAAGACCTGTCCCCACCCATACTGTACCCCCTTGTTATACATTGTCAGACCTGTCCCCACCCATACTGTACCCCAGTGTTATACAGTGTCAGACCTGTCCCCAACAATACCATACCCCGGTGTTATACAGTGACAGACCTGTCCCCACCCGTACTGTACCCTGGTGTAATGCATTGTCAGAACTGTCCCCACGCATACTGTAACCCTGTGTTACATAGTGTCAGACCTGTCCCGACCCATACAGTAGCCCAGTGTTGTACAGTGTCAGACCTGTCCCCAACCATCCTGTACCCCAGTGTTATACAGTGCCAGACCTCTCTCCACCCATAATGTAGCCCAGTGTTATACAGTGTCAGACCTCTACTCACCCATACTGTACCCTAGTGTAATACAGTGTCAGACCTGTCCACACCCATACTGTACCCTGGTGTTATACAGTGTCAGACCTGTCCCCACCCATACCGTAACAAGGTGTTATATAGGGTCAGACCTGTCCACACCCATAATGTAGCCCAGTGTTATACAGTGTCAGACCGCTACTCACCCATACTGTACCCTAGTGTAATACAGTGTCAGACCTGTCCACACCCATACTGTACTCCAGTGTTACACAGTGACAGATCCAACCCCACCGATACTGTACCCCAGGGTTATACAGTGACCAACCCATCCCCCACCTCTATTGTATCCCGATGTTATACAGTGACAGGTCCGTCCCCAACCATACCGTACCCCGGTGTTATGCAGTGTCAGAACTGTCCCCACCCATAATGTAGCCCAGTATTATACAGTGTCAGACCTCTCCCCACCGATACTGTACTCCAGTGATACACAGTGCAGACCTGTCCACACCCATACCGTAACAAGGTGTTATATAGTGTCAGACCTGTCCACACCCATACTGTACCCCGGTGTTATACATTGTCAGAACTGTCCCCACGCATACCGTAACCCAGTGTTACATAGTGTCAGACCTGTCCCCACCCATACAGTAGCCCAGAGTTATACAGTGTCAGACCTGTCTCCACCCATAATGTAGCCCAGTATTATTCAGTGTCAGACCTGTACACACCCAAACTGTACCCCGATGTTATACAGTGTCAGACCTCTACCCACCCATACTGTACTCCAGTGTTATACAGTGTCAGAGCTGTCCACACACATACGGTACCTGGTGTAATACAGTGTCAGACCTGTCCCCACCCATACTGTACCCCAGTGTTATACAGTGTCAGACCTGTCCCCACCCATACCATACCCCGGTGTTATACAGTGACAGACCTGTCCCCACCCATACTGTACCCTAGTGTTCTACAGTGTCAGACCTCTCCCCACACATACTGTATCCCAGTGTTATATAGTGTCAGACCTGTCCCCACCCATACTGCACCCCAGCGTTATACAGTGTCAGACCTGTCCACACCCATACTGTACTCCGGTGTTATACAGAGTCAGACCTGTCCCCACCCATACGGTAACAAGGTGTTATATAGTGTCAGACCTGTCCACACCCATACTGTACCCCGGTGTTATACATTGTCAGAGCTGTCCCCACCCACACTGTAACCCAGTGTTACATAGTGTCAGACCTGTCCCCACCCATACAGTAGCCCAGTGTTATACAGTGTCAGACCTGTCCCCACCCATCCTGTACCCCAGTATTATACAGTGTCAGACCTGTCCACACCCATACTGTACCCCGGTGTTATTCAGAGTCAGACCTGTCCCCACCCATACGGTAACAAGGTGTTATATAGTGTCAGACCTGTCCACACCCATACTGTACCCCGGTGTTATACATTGTCAGAGCTGTCCCCACCCATACGGTAGCCCAGTGTTATACAGTGCCAGTCCTCTCTCCACCCATAATGTAGCCCAGTGTTATTCAGTGTCAGACCTGTACACACCCATACTGTACTCCAGTGTTATACAGTGTCAGAGCTGTCCACACACATACGGTACCCTGGTGTAATAGAGTGTCAGACCTGTCCCCACCCATACTGTCCCCTAGTGTTACCCAGTGTCAGACATGTCCCCACCCATATTGTACCCCAGTGTTATACAGTGTCAGACCCGTCCCTACCCATACTGTACACTGGTGGTATACAGTGTAAGACCTGTCCCCACCCATACTGTACCCCGGTGTTATACAGTGTCAGACCTGTCCACAACCATAATGTAGCCCAGTGTTATACAGTGTCAGACATGTCCACTCCCATACTGTACCCCGGTGTTATACATTGTCAGAACTGTCCCCACGCATACCGTAACCCAGTGTTACATAGTGTCAGACCTGTCCCCTCCCATACAGTAGCCCAGTGTTATACAGTGTCAGACCTGTCCCCAACCATCCTGTACCCCAGTGTTATACAGTGCCAGACCTCTCTCCACCCATAATGTAGCCCAGTGTTATACAGCGTCAGACCTGTACGCACCCATGCTGTACCCCGGTGTTATACAGTGTCAGACCTGTCCCCACCCATACCGTAACAAGGTGTTATATAGTGTCAGACCTGTCCACACCCATAATGTAGCCCAGTGTTATACAGTGTCAGACCTCTACTCACCCATACAGTACCCTAGTGTAATACAGTGTCAGACCTGTCCCCACCGATACTGTACCCCAGGGTAATACAGTGACCGACCCATCCCCCACCTCTACTGTATCCCGGTGTTATACAGTGACAGGTCCGTCCCCAACCATACCGTACCCCGGTGTTATACAGTGTCAGAACTGTCCCCACCCATAATGTCGCACTGTATTATACAGTGTCAGACCTCTCCCCACCGATACTGTACTCCAGTGATACACAGTGTCAGACCTGTCCACACCCATACTGTACCCCTTGTTATACAGTGTCAGACCTGTCCCCACCCATACCGTACCCCGGTGTTATACAGTGTCAGACCTGTCCCCACCTGTACTGTACCCCAGTGTAACGCAGTGACAGACGTGTCCCCACCCATACTGTACCCTAGTGTTATACAGTATCAGACCTCGCCCCACCCATACTGTACCCAAGCATTATACAGTGTCAGACCCGTCCCCAACGGTACCGTACACCGATGTTATAGAGTGACAAACACGTCCCCACCAGTACCGTACCCCGGTGTTATACAGTGTCAGACCTCTCCCCACCCATACTGTACCCCAGTGTTATACAGTGACAGACCCGTCCCCACCGGTACCATACCCCAGTGTTATATGGTAACAGACCTGTCCCCACCCATACTGTACCCTAGTGTTATACAGTATCAGACCTCTCCCCACCCATATTGTAGCCCAGTGTTATACAGTGTCAGACCTGTCCACCCCCATACTATACCCCGGTGTTATTCATTGTCAGAACTGTCCACCCATACTGTAACCCGGTGTTATACAGTGTCAGACCTGTCCCCACCGATACTGTACCCCAGTGTTATACAGTGACAGACCCATCCCCCACCTCTACTGTATCCCGGTGTTATACAGTGATAGTCCCGTCCCCACCCGTAAGGTAATTCTGAGTTATACAGTGTCAGACCTGTCCCCACCCATCCTGTACCCCAGTGTTATACAGTGTCAGACCTGTCCACACCCATAATGTAGCCCAGTGTTATACAGTGTCAGACCTGTACACACCCATTCCGCACCCGGGTGTTATACACTGTCAGACCTCTACCTACCCATACTGTACTCCAGTGTTATACAGTGTCAGACCTGTCCACACCCATACTGTACCCCGGTGTTATACAGTGTCAGACCTGTCCACACCCATAATGTAGCCCAGTGTTATACAGTGTCAGACATGTCCACTCCCATACTGTACCCCGGTGTTATACATTGTCACAACTGTCCCCACGCATACCGTAACCCAGTGTTACATAGTGTCAGACCTGTCCCCACCCATACAGTAGCCTAGTGTTATACAGTGTCAGACCTGTCCCCAACCATCCTGTACCCCAGTGTTATACAGTGCCAGACCTGTACGCACCCATGCTGTACCCTAGTGTAATACAGTGTCAGACCTGTCCCCACCCATAATGTAGCCCAGTGTTATACAGTGTCAGACCTGTCCACACACATACTGTACCCCGGTGTTATACAGTGTCAGACCTGTCCCCACCCATACTGTACCCCGGTGTTATACAGTGTCAGACCTGTCCACACCCATACTGTACCCCGGTGTTATACAGTGTCAGACCTGTCCCCACCCATACTGTACCCCGGTGTTATACAGTGTCAGACCTGTCCACACCCATACTGTACCCCAGTGTTATACAGTGTCAGACCTGTCCACACCCATAATGTAGCCCAGTGTTATACAGTGTCAGACATGTCCACCCCCATACTGTACCCCGGTGTTATACAGTGTCAGACCTGTCCACACCCATAATGTAGCCCAGTGTTATATAGTGTCAGACATGTCCACTCCCATACTGTACCCCGGTGTTATACATTGTCACAACTGTCCCCACGCATACCGTAACCCAGTGTTACATAGTGTCAGACCTGTCCCCACCCATACTGTACCCCAGTGTTATACAGTGCCAGACCTCTCTACACCCATAATGTAGCCCAGTGTTATACAGTGTCAGACCTGTACGCACCCATGCTGTACCCCGGTGTTATACGGTGTCAGACCTCTACTCACCCATACTGTACCCTAGTGTAATACAGTGTCAGACCTGTCCACACCCATACTGTACCCCGGTGTTATACAGTGTCAGACCTGTCCCCACCCATACCGTAACAAGGTGTTATATAGTGTCAGACCTGTCGACACCCATAATGTAGCCCAGTGTTATACAGTGTCAGACCTCGACTCACCCATACTGTACCCTAGTGTAATACAGTGTCAGACCTGTCCACACCCACACTGTACCCCGGTGTTATACAGTGTCAGACCTCTACTCACCCATACTGTACCATAGTGTAATACAGTGTCAGACCTGTCCACACCCATACTGTACTCCAGTGTTAAACAGTGACAGATCCGTCCCCACCGATACTGTACCCCAGGGTTATACAGTGACCGACCCATCCCCCACCTCTACTGTATCCCGGTGTTATACAGTGACAGGTCCGTCCCCAGCCATACCGTACCCCGGTGTTATACAGTGTCAGAACTGTCCCCACCCATAATGTAGCCCAGTATTATACAGTGTCAGACCTCTCCCCACCGATACTGTACTCCAGTGATACACAGTGTCAGACCTGTCCCCACCCATACTGTACCCCAGCGTTATACAGTGTCAGACCTGTACACACCCATTCCGCACCCCGGTGTTATACACTGTCAGACCTCTACCCACCCATACTGTACTCCAGTGTTATACAGTGTCAGAGCTGTCCACACCCATACTGTACCCCGGTGTTATACAGTGTCAGAACTGTCCACACCCATAAGGTAGCCCAGTGTTATACAGTGTCAGACCTGTCCACACCCATAATGTAGCCCAGTGTTATACAGTGTTAGACATGTCCACTCCCATACTGTACCCCGGTGTTATACATTGTCACAACTGTCCCCACGCATACCGTAACCCAGTGTTACATAGTGTCAGACCTGTCCCCACCCATAGAGTAGCCTAGTGTTATACAGTGTCAGACCTGTCCCCAACCATCCTGTACCCCAGTGTTATACAGTGCCAGACCTCTCTACACCCATAATGTAGCCCAGTGTTATACAGTGTCAGACCTGTACGCACCCATGCTGTACCCTAGTGTAATACAGTGTCAGACCTGTCCCCACCCATAATGTAGCCCAGTGTTATACAGTGTCAGACCTGTCCACACCCATACTGTACCCCGGTGTTATACAGTGTCAGACCTGTCCCCACCCATACTGTACCCCGGTGTTATACAGTGTCAGACCTGTCCACACCCATACTGTACCCCGGTGTTATACAGTGTCAGACCTGTCCCCACCCATACTGTACCCCGGTGTTATACAGTGTCAGAACTGTCCACACCCATAAGGTAGCCCAGTGTTATACAGTGTCAGACCTGTCCACACCCATAATGTAGCCCAGTGTTATACAGTGTTAGACATGTCCACTCCCATACTGTACCCCGGTGTTATACATTGTCACAACTGTCCCCACGCATACCGTAACCCAGTGTTACATAGTGTCAGACCTGTCCCCACCCATAGAGTAGCCTAGTGTTATACAGTGTCAGACCTGTCCCCAACCATCCTGTACCCCAGTGTTATACAGTGCCAGACCTCTCTACACCCATAATGTAGCCCAGTGTTATACAGTGTCAGACCTGTACGCACCCATGCTGTACCCTAGTGTAATACAGTGTCAGACCTGTCCCCACCCATAATGTAGCCCAGTGTTATACAGTGTCAGACCTGTCCACACCCATACTGTACCCCGGTGTTATACAGTGTCAGACCTGTCCCCACCCATACTGTACCCCGGTGTTATACAGTGTCAGACCTGTCCACACCCATACTGTACCCCGGTGTTATACAGTGTCAGACCTGTCCCCACCCATACTGTACCCCGGTGTTATACAGTGTCAGACCTGTCCACACCCATACTGTACCCCGGTGTTATACAGTGTCGGACCTGTCCACACCCATAATGTAGCCCAGTGTTATACAGTGTCAGACATGTCCACCCCCATACTGTACCCCGGTGTTATACAGTGTCAGACCTGTCCACACCCATAATGTAGCCCCGTGTTATACAGTGTCAGACATGTCCACTCCCATACTGTACCCCGGTGTTATACATTGTCACAACTGTCCCCACGCATACCGTAACCCAGTGTTACATAGTGTCAGACCTGTCCCCACCCATACAGTAGCCTAGTGTTATACAGTATCAGACCTGTCCCCAACCAACCTGTACCCCAGTGTTATACAGTGCCAGACCTCTCTACACCCATAATGTAGCCCAGTGTTATACAGTGTCAGACCTGTACGCACCCATGCTGTACCCCGGTGTTATACGGTGTCAGACCTCTACTCACCCATACTGTACCCTAGTGTAATACAGTGTCAGACCTCTCCACACCCATACTGTACCCCGGTGTTATACAGTGTCAGACCTGTCCCCACCCATACCGTAACAAGGTGTTATATAGTGTCAGACCTGTCCACACCCACACTGTACCCCGGTGTTATACAGTGTCAGACCTCTACTCACCCATACTGTACCATAGTGTAATACAGTGTCAGACCTGTCCACACCCATACTGTACTCCAGTGTTAAACAGTGACAGATCCGTCCCCACCGATACTGTACCCCAGGGTTATACAGTGACCGACCCATCCCCCACCTCTACTGTATCCCGGTGTTATACAGTGACAGGTCCGTCCCCAGCCATACCGTACCCCGGTGTTATACAGTGTCAGAACTGTCCCCACCCATAATGTAGCCCAGTATTATACAGTGTCAGACCTCTCCCCACCGATACTGTACTCCAGTGATACACAGTGTCAGACCTGTCCCCACCCATACTGTACCCCAGCGTTATACAGTGTCAGACCTGTACACACCCATTCCGCACCCCGGTGTTATACACTGTCAGACCTCTACCCACCCATACTGTACTCCAGTGTTATACAGTGTCAGAGCTGTCCACACCCATACTGTACCCCGGTGTTATACAGTGTCAGACCTGTCCACACCCATAATGTAGCCCAGTGTTATACAGTGTCAGACCTGTCCACTCCCATACTGTACCCCGGTGTTATACATTGTCACAACTGTCCCCACGCATACCGTAACCCAGTGTTACATAGTGTCAGACCTGTCCCCTCCCATACAGTAGCCCAGTGTTATACAGTGTCAGACCTGTCCCCAACCATCCTGTACCCCAGTGTTATACAGTGCCAGACCTCTCTCCACCCATAATGTAGCCCAGTGTTATACAGTGTCAGACCTGTACGCACCCATGCTGTACCCCGGTGTTATACAGTGTCAGACCTGTCCCCACCCATACCGTAACAAGGTGTTATATAGTGTCAGACCTGTCCACACCCATACTGTACTCCAGTGTTACACAGTGACAGATCTGTCCCCACCGATATTGTACCCCAGGGTAATACAGTGACCGACCCATCCCCCACCTCTACTGTATCCCGGTGTTATACAGTGACAGGTCCGTCCCCAACCATACCGTACCCCGGTGTTATACAGTGTCAGAACTGTCCCCACCCATAATGTAGCACTGTATTATACAGTGTCAGACCTCTCCCCACCGATAATGTACTCCAGTGATACACAGTGTCAGACCTGTCCACACCCATACTGTACCCCCTTGTTATACAGTGTCAGACCTGTCCCCACCCATACCGTACCCCGGTGTTATACAGTGTCAGACCTGTCCCCACCTGTACTGTACCCCAGTGTAATGCAGTGACAGACGTGTCCCCACCCATACTGTACCCTAGTGTTATACAGTATCAGACCTCGCCCCACCCATACTGTACCCAAGCATAATACAGTGTCAGACCCGTCCCCAACGGTACCGTACACCGATGTTATAGAGTGACAAACACGTCCCCACCAGTACCGTACCCCGGTGTTATACTGTGTCAGACCTCTCCCCACCCATACTGTACCCCAGTGTTATACAGTGTCAGACCTGTCCCCACCCATACCTTACCCCAGTGTTATACAGTGACAGACCCGTCCCCACCGGTTCCATACCCCGGTGTTATATGGTAACAGACCTGTCCCCACCCATACTGTACCCTAGTGTTATACAGTATCAGACCTCTCCCCACCCATAATGTAGCCCAGTGTTATACAGTGTCAGACCTGTCGACCCCCATACTGTACCCCGGTGTTATTCATTGTCAGAACTGTCCCCACCCATACTGTAACCCGGTGTTATACAGTGTCAGACCTGTCCCCACCGATACTGTACCTCAGTGTTATACAGTGACAGACCCATCCCCCACCTCTACTGTATCCCGGTGTTATACAGTGATAGTCCCGTCCCCACCCGTAAGGTAACTCTGAGTTATACAGTGTCAGACCTGTCCCCACCCATACTGTAGCCCAGTGTTATACAGTGTCAGACCTGTCCCCACCCATCCTGTACCCCAGTGTTATACAGTGTCAGACCTCTACCCACCCATACTGTACTCCAGTGTTATACAGTGTCAGACCTCACCCCACCCATACTGTACCCCAGTGTTATACAGTCCCAGACCTCTCCCCACCCATACTGTACTCCAGTGCTATACAATGTCAGACCTGTCCACACCCATACTGTACCCCGGTGTTATACAGTGTCAGACCTGTACACACCCATAATGTAGCCCAGTGTTATACAGTGTCAGACCTGTCCACTCCCATACTGTACCCCGGTGTTATACATTGTCAGATCATGTCCCCACGCATACCGTAACCCAGTGTTACATAGTGTCAGACCTGTCCCCACCCATTCAGTAGCCCAGTGTTATACAGTGTCAGACCTGTCCACACCCATACTGTACCCCAGTGTTATACAGTCCCAGACCTCTCCCCACCCATACTGTACTCCAGTGCTATACAATGTCAGACCTGTCCACACCCATACTGTACCCTGGTGTTATACAGTGTCAGACCTGTCCCCACCCATACCGTAACAAGGTGCTATACAGTGTCAGACCTCTCTCCACCCATAATGTAGCCCAGTATTATTCAGTGTCAGACCTGTACACACCCAAACTGTACCCCGGTGATATACAGTGTCAGACCTCTACCCACCCATACTGTACTCCAGTGTTATACAGTGTCAGAGCTGTCCCCACCCATACCGTACCCTGGTGTTATACAGTGTAAGACCTGTCCCCACCCATACCGTACCCCGGTGTAATACAGTGTCAGACCTGTCTGCACCCATACTGTCCCCTAGTGTTACCCAGTGTCAGACGCGTCCCCAACCATAGTGTACCCCAGTGTTATACAGTGTCAGACCCGTCCCCACCCATACCGTACCCTGGTGTTATACAGTGTAAGACCTGTCCCCACCCATACTGTACCCAAGCATTATACAGTCAGACCCGTCCCCAACGGTACAGTACACCGATGTTATAGAGTGAAAAACCCGTCCCCACCAGTACCGTACCCCGGTGTTATACAGTGACAGACCCGTCCCCACCGGTACCATACCCCGCTGTTATATGGTGACAGACCTGTCCCCACCCATACTGTACCTTAGTGTTATACAGTATCAGACCTCTCCCCACCCATACTCCAGCCCAGTGTTACACAGTGTCAGACCTGACCACACCCATACTGTACCCCAGTGTTATACTATGTCAGCCCTCTCCCCACCCATACTGTACTCCAGTGCTATACAGTGTCAGACCTGTCCATACCCATACTGTACCCTGGAGTTATACAGTGTCATACCTGTCCCCACCCATACCGTACCCCGGTGTTATACAGTGTCAGACCTGTCCCCACCCATAATGTGGCCCAGTGTTATACAGTGTCAGACCTGTCCACACCCATACTGTACCCCGGTGTTATTCATTGTCAGAACTGTCCCCACCCATACTGTAACCCAGTGTTATACAGTGTCAGACCTGTCCCCACCGATACAGTACCCCAGGGTTATACAGTGACAGACCCATCCCCCACCTCTACTGTATCCCGGTGTTATACAGTGATAGTCCCGTCCCCACACATAAGGTAACTATGTGTTATACAGTGTCAGACCTCACTCCACCCAAACTGTACCCCGGTGTTATACAGTGTCAGACCTGTACACACCCATACCGCACCCCGGTGTTATACACTGTCAGACCTCTACCCACCCATACTGTACTCCAGTGTTATACAGTGTCAGACCTCTACCCACCCAGACTGTACTCCAGTGTTATACAGTGTCAGACCCGTCCACACCCATACTGTACCCCGGTGTAACGTAGTGACAGACGCGTCCCCATCGGTACCGTACCCTAGTGTTATATAGTGTCAGACCCGTCCACACCCATACTGTACCCCAGCGTTATACAGTGTCAGACCTGTACACACCCATACCGCACACCGGTGTTATACAGTGTCAGATCTCTACCCACCCATACTGTACTCCAGTGTTATACAGTGTCAGACCTGTCCACACCCATACTGTACCCTGGTGTTATACAGTGTCAGACCTGTCCCCACCTATACCGTAACAAGGTGTTATATAGTGTCAGACCTATCCACACCCATAATGTAGCCCAGTGTTATACGGTGTCAGACCTCTACTCACCCATACTGTACCCCAGTGTAATACAGTGTCAGACCCGTCCCCACCGGTACAATTCCCTGATGTTATATGGTGACAGACCTGTCCCCACCCATACTGTACCCTAGTGTTATACAGTATCAGACCTCTCCCCACCCATACTCCAGCCCAGTGTCATACAGTGTCAGACCTGTCCTCACCCATACTGTATCCCAGTGTTATACAGTGTCAGACCTGTCCCCACCCATACTGCAGCCCAGTGTTATACAGTGTCAGACCTGTCCACACCCATACTGTATCCCAGGGTTACACAGTGACAGATCCGTCACCACCAATACTGTACCCCAGGGTTATACAGTGACCAACCCATCCCCCACCTCTACTGTATCCCGGTGTTATACAGTGACAGGCCCGTCCGCAACCATACCGTACCCCGGTGTTATACAGTGTCAGAACTGTCCCCACCCATAATGTAGACCAGTATTATACAGTGTCAGACCTCTCCCCACAGATACTGTACTCCAGTGATACACAGTGTCAGACCTGTCCACACCCATACTGTACCCCCTTGTTATACAGTGTCAGACCTGTCCCCACCCATACCGTACCCCGGTGTTATACAGTGTCAGACCTGTGCCCACCCATAATGTAGCCCAGGGTTATACAGTGTCAGACGGCTCCCCACCCATACTGTACTCCAGTGTTACACAGTGTCAGAGCTGTCCCCACCCATACTGTACTCCAATGTTACACAGTGTCAGACCTGTCCCCACCAATACTGTACCCCAGTGTTATACAGTGTCAGACCTGTCCCCACCCATACCGTACCCTAGTGTTATACAGTGTCGGACCTCTCCCCACACATACTGTATCCCAGTGTTATATAGTGTCAGACCTGTCCCCACCCATACTGCACCCCAGCGTTATACAGTGTCAGACCTGTACACACCCATTCCGCACCCCGGTGTTATACAGTGTCAGACCTGTACACACCCATACTGTACTCCAGTGTTATACAGTGTCAGACCTGTCCACACCCATACTGTACCCCGGTGTTATACAGTGTCAGACCTGTCCACACCCATAATGTAGCCCAGTGTTATACAGTGTCAGACATGTCCACTCCCATACTGTACCCCGGTGTTATACATTGTCACAACTGTCCCCACGCATTCCGTAACCCAGTGTTACATAGTGTCAGACCTGTCCCTACCCATACAGTAGCCTAGTGTTATACAGTGTCAGACCTGTCCCCAACCATCCTGTACCCCAGTGTTATACAGTGCCAGACCTCTCTACACCCATAATGTAGCCCAGTATTATACAGTGTCAGACCTGTACGCACCCATACCGTACCCTGGTGTTATACAGTGTCAGACCTGTGCCCACCCATAATGTAGCCCAGGGTTATACAGTCAGACCGCTCGCCACCCATACAGTACTCCAGTGATACACAGTGTCAGACCTGTCCCCACCCATACTGTACTCCAGTGTTATACAGTGTCAGACCTGTCCACACCCATACTGTACCCCAGCGTTATACAGTGTCAGATCTGTACACACCCATTCCGCACCCCGGTGTTATACAGTGTCAGACCTCTACCCACCCATACTGTACTCCAGTGTTATACAGTGTCAGACCTGTCCACACCCATACTGTACCCCGGTGTTATACAGTGTCAGACCTGTCCACACCCATAATGCAGCCCAGTGTTATACAGTGTCGGACCTGTCCACTCCCATACTTTACCCCGGTGTTATATGGTGACAGACCTGTCCCCACCCATACTGTACCGTAGTGTTATACAGTATCAGACCTCTCCCCACCCATACTGTAGCCCAGTGTTATACAGTATCAGACCTCGACCCACCCATACTGTACCCAAGCAGTATTCAGTGTCAGACCCGTCCCCAACGGTACCATACACCGATGTTATAGAGTGACAAACCCGTCCCCACCAGTACCGTACCCCGGTGTTATACAGTGACAGACCCGTCCCCACCTGTACAATTCCCCGGTGTTATACGGTGACAGACCTGTCCCCACCCTTACTGTACCCCAGTGCTATACAGTGTCAGACCTCTCCCCACCCATACTGTAACCCAGTGTTATACAGTGTCAGACCTGTCCACACCCATACCGTACCCCGGTGTTATACAGTGTCAGACCTGTCCCCATCCATACCGTAACTAGGTGTTATACAGTGTCAGACCTGTCCACACCCATACTGTACCCCAGTGTTATACAGTCCCAGACCTCTCCCCACCCATACTGTACTCCAGTGCTATACAATGTCAGACCTGTCCACACCCATACTGTACCCTGGTGTTATACAGTGTCAGACCTGTCCCCACCCATACCGTAACAAGGTGCTATACAGTGTCAGACCTCTCTCCACCCATAATGTAGCCCAGTATTATTCAGTGTCAGACCTGTACACACCCAAACTGTACCCCGGTGTTATACAGTGTCAGACCTCTACCCACCCATACTGTACTCCAGTGTTATACAGTGTCAGAGCTGTCCACACACATACGGTCCCCTAGTGTTACCCAGTGTCAGACGCGTCCCCACCCATACTGTACCCCAGTGTTATACAGTGTCAGACCCGTCCCCACCCATACCGTACCCTGGTGTTATACAGTGTAAGACCTGTCCCCACCCATACTGTACCCAAGCATTATACAGTGTCAGACCCGTCCCCACCAGTACCGTACCGCAGTGTTATACAGTGACAGACCCGTCCCCACCGGTACCATACCCCGCTGTTATATGGTGACAGACCTGTTCCCACCCATACTGTACCCTAGTGTTATACAGTATCAGACCTCTCCCCACCCATACTCCAGCCCAGTGTTATACAGTGTCAGACCTGACCTCACGCATACTGTATGCCGGTGTTATACAGTGTCAGACCTGTCCCCACCCATACTGTACCCTGGTGTTATACAGTGTCATACCTGTCCCCATCCATGCCGTACCCTGGTGTTATACAGTATCAGACCTGTCCCCACCCATAATGTAGCCCAGTGTTATATAGTGTCAGACCTGTCCACACCCATACTGTACCCCGGTGTTATTCATTGTCAGAACTGTCCCCACCCATACTGTAACCCAGTGTTATACAGTGTCAGACCTGACCCACCGATACTGTACCCCGGTGTTATACAGTGTCAGACCTGTCCCCACCCATACCGTAACAAGTTGTTATACAGTGTCAGACCTGTCCACACCCAAACTGTACCCCGGTGTTATACAGTCCCAGAACTCTCTCCACCCACAATGTAGCCCAGTGTTATACAGTGTCAGACCTGTACACACCCAAACTGTACCCCGGTGTTATACAGTGTCAGACCTCACCCCACCCATACTGTACTCCAGTGCTATACAGTGCAGACCTGTCCACACCCATACCGTAACAAGGTGTTATATAGTGTCAGACCTGTCCACACCCATACTGTACCCCGGTGTTATACATTGTCAGAACTGTCCCCACACATACCGTAACCCAGTGTTACAGTGCTATACAGTGCTATACAGTGTCAGACCTGTCCACACCCATACTGTACCCCGGTGTTATACAGTGTCGGAGCTGTCCCCTCCCATACAGTAACAAGGTGCTATATAGTGTCAGACCTGTCCACACCCATTCCGCACCCCGGTGTTATACACTGTCAGACCTCTACCCACCCTTACTGTACTCCAGTGTTATACAGTGTCAGAGCTGTCCACACCCATACTGTACCCCGGTGTTATACAGTGTCAGACCTGTCCACACCCATAATGTAGCCCAGTGTTATACAGTGTCAGACCTGTCCACTCCCATACTGTACCCCGGTGTTATACATTGTCAGAACTGTCCTCACGCATACAGTAACCCAGTGTTACATAGTGTCAGACCTGTCCACACCCATACTGTACCCCGGTGTTATACATTGTCAGAACTGTCCCCACACATACCGTAACCCAGTGTTACAGTGCTATACAGTGCTATACAGTGTCAGACCTGTCCACACCCATACTGTACCCCGGTGTTATACAGTGTCGGAGCTGTCCCCTCCCATACAGTAACAAGGTGCTATATAGTGTCAGACCTGTCCACACCCATTCCGCACCCCGGTGTTATACACTGTCAGACCTCTACCCACCCTTACTGTACTCCAGTGTTATACAGTGTCAGAGCTGTCCACACCCATACTGTACCCCGGTGTTATACAGTGTCAGACCTGTCCACACCCATAATGTAGCCCAGTGTTATACAGTGTCAGACCTGTCCACTCCCATACTGTACCCCGGTGTTATACATTGTCAGAACTGTCCTCACGCATACAGTAACCCAGCGTTATACAGTGTCAGACCTGTACACACCCATTCCGCACCCCGGTGTTATACACTGTCAGACCTCTACCCACCCTTACTGTACTCCAGTGTTATACAGTGTCAGAGCTGTCCACACCCATACTGTACCCCGGTGTTATACAGTGTCAGACCTGTCCACACCCATAATGTAGCCCAGTGTTATACAGTGTCAGACCTGTCCACTCCCATACTGTACCCCGGTGTTATACATTGTCAGAACTGTCCTCACGCATACAGTAACCCAGTGTTACATAGTGTCAGACCTGTCGCCACCCATACAGTAGCCCAGAGTTATACAGTGTCAGACCTCTCTCCACCCATAATGTAGCCCAGTATTATTCAGTGTCAGAACTGTACACACCCAAACTGTACCCCGGTGTTATACAGTGTCAGAGCTGTCCACACACATACGGTACCTGGTGTAATACAGTGTCAGACCTGTCTGCACCCATACTGTCCCCTAGTGTTACCCAGTGTCAGACGCGTCCCCAACCATAGTGTACCCCAGTGTTATACAGTGTCAGACCCGTCCCCACCCATACCGTACCCTGGTGTTATACAGTGTAAGACCTGTCCCCACCCATACTGTACCCAAGCATTATACAGTCAGACCCGTCCCCAACGGTACCGTACACCGATGTTATAGAGTGAAAAACCCGTCCCCACCAGTACCGTACCGCGGTGTTATACAGTGACAGACCCGTCCCCACCGGTACCATACCCCGCTGTTATATGGTGACAGACCTGTCCCCACCCATACTGTACCTTAGTGTTATACAGTATCAGACCTCTCCCCACCCATACTCCAGCCCAGTGTTATACAGTGTCAGACCTGACCACACGCATACTGTATGCCGGTGTCATACAATGTCAGACCTGTCCCCACCCATACTGTACCCCAGTGTTATACTATGTCAGCCCTCTCCCCACCCATACTGTACTCCAGCGCTATACAGTGTCAGACCTGTCCATACCCATACTGTACCCTGGAGTTATACAGTGTCATACCTGTCCCCACCCATACCGTACCCCGGTGTTATACAGTGTCAGACCTGTCCCCACCCATAATGTAGCCCAGTGTTTTACAGTGTCAGACCTGTCCACACCCATACTGTACCCCGGTGTTATTCATTGTCAGAACTGTCCCCACCCATACCGCACCCCGGTGTTATACACTGTCAGACCTCTACCCACCCATACTGTACTCCAGTGTTATACAGTGTCAGACCTTTACCCACCCATACTGTACTCCAGTGTTATACAGTGTCAGACCCGTCCACACCCATACTGTACCCCGGTGTAACGCAGTGACAGACGCGTCCCCATCGGTACCGTACCCTAGTGTTATATAGTGTCAGACCCGACCACACCCATACTGTACCCTGGTGTTATACAGTGTCAGACCTGTCCCCACCCATACCGTAACAAGGTGTTATATAGTGTCAGACCTATCCACACCCATAATGTAGCCCAGTGTTATACGGTGTCAGACCTCTACTCACCCATACTGTACCCCAGTGTAATACAGTGTCAGACCCGTCCACACCGGTACAATTCCCTGATGTTATATGGTGACAGACCTGTACCCACCCATACTGTACTCCAGTGTTATACAGTGTCAGACCTGTACGCACCCAAACTGTACCCCGGTGTTATACAGTGTCAGACCTCTACTCACCCATACTGTACCCTAGTGTAATACAGTGACAGACCCGTCCCCACCGGTACAATTCCCTGATGTTATATGGTGACAGACCTGTCCCCACCCATACTGTACCCTAGTGTTATACAGTATCAGACCTCTCCCCACCCATACTCCAGCCCAGTGTCATACAGTGTCAGACCTGTCCTCACCCATACTGTATCCCAGTGTTATACAGTGTCAGACCTGTCCCCACCCATACTGCAGCCCAGTGTTATACAGTGTCAGACCTGTCCACACCCATACTGTATCCCAGGGTTACACAGTGACAGATCCGTCACCACTGATACTGTACCCCAGGGTTATACAGTGACCAACCCATCCCCCACCTCTACTGTATCCCGGTGTTATACAGTGACAGGCCCGTCCGCAACCATACCGTACCCCGGTGTCATACAGTGTCAGAACTGTCCCCACCCATAATGTAGACCAGTATTATACAGTGTCAGACCTCTCCCCACAGATACTGTACTCCAGTGATACACAGTGTCAGACCTGTCCACACCCATACTGTACCCCCTTGTTATACAGTGTCAGACCTGTCCCCACCCATACCGTACCCCGGTGTTATACAGTGTCAGACCTGTGCCCACCCATAATGTAGCCCAGGGTTATACAGTGTCAGACCGCTCCCCACCCATACTGTACTCCAGTGTTACACAGTGTCAGAGCTGTCCCCACCCATACTGTACTCCAATGTTACACAGTGTCAGACCTGTCCCCACCAATACTGTACCCCAGTGTTATACAGTGTCAGACCTGTCCCCACCCATACCGTACCCTAGTGTTATACAGTGTCGGACCTCTCCCCACACATACTGTATCCCAGTGTTATATAGTGTCAGACCTGTCCCCAACCATACTGCACCCCAGCGTTATACAGTGTCAGACCTGTACACACCCATTCCGCACCCCGGTCTTATACAGTGTCAGACCTGTACACACCCATACTGTACTCCAGTGTTATACAGTGTCAGACCTGTCCACACCCATACTGTACCCCGGTGTTATACAGTGTCAGACCTGTCCACACCCATAATGTAGCCCAGTGTTATACAGTGTCAGACCTGTCCACTCCCATACTGTACCCCGGTGTTATACATTGTCACAACTGTCCCCACGCATTCCGTAACCCAGTGTTACATAGTGTCAGACCTGTCCCCACCCATACAGTAGCCTAGTGTTATACAGTGTCAGACCTGTCCCCAACCATCCTGTACCCCAGTGTTATACAGTGCCAGACCTCTCTACACCCATAATGTAGCCCAGTATTATACAGTGTCAGACCTGTACGCACCCATACTGTACCCCAGTGTTATACAGTGTCAGACCTGTACGCACCCATGCTGTACCCCGGTGTTATACGGTGTCAGACCTCTACTCACCCATACTGTACCCCGGTGTTATACAGTGTCAGACCGGTCTCCACCCATACCGTAACAAGGTGTTATATAGTGTCAGACCTGTCGACACCCATAATGTAGCCCAGTGTTATACAGTGTCAGACCTCTACTCACCCATACTGTACCCTAGTGTTATACAGTATCAGACCTCTCCCCACCCATACTGCAGCCCAGCGTTATACAGTGTCAGACCTGTCCTCACCCATACTGTACTCCAGTGTTAAACAGTGACAGATCCGTCCCCACCGATACTGTACCCCAGGGCTATACAGTGACCGACCCATCCCCCACCTCTACTGTATCCCGGTGTTATACAGTGACAGGTCCGTCCCCAGCCATACCGTACCCCAGTGTTATACAGTGTCAGAACTGTCCCCACCCATAATGTAGCCCAGTATTATACAGTGTCAGACCTCTCCCCACCGATACTGTACTCCAGTGATACACAGTGTCAGACCTGTCCCCACCCATACTGTACCCCAGCGTTATACAGTGTCAGACCTGTACACACCCATTCCGCACCCCGGTGTTATACACTGTCAGACCTCTACCCACCCTTACTGTACTCCAGTGTTATACAGTGTCAGAGCTGTCCACACCCATACTGTACCCCGGTGTTATACAGTGTCAGACCTGTCCACACCCATAATGTAGCCCAGTGTTATACAGTGTCAGACCTGTCCACTCCCATACTGTACCCCGGTGTTATACATTGTCAGAACTGTCCCCACGCATACCGTAACCCAGTGTTATACAGTGTCAGACCTGTCCCCAACCATCCTGTACCCCAGTGTTATACAGTGCCAGACCTCTCTCCACCCATAATGTAGCCCAGTGTTATACAGTATCAGACCTGTCCCCACCCATACTGCAGCCCAGTGTTATACAGTGTCAGACCTGTCCTCACCCATACTGTACCCCGGTGTTATACATTGTCAGAACTGTCCCCACGCATACCGTAACCCAGTGTTACATTGTGTCAGACCTGTCCCCACCCATACAGTAGCCCAGTGTTATACAGTGTCAGACCTGTCCCCAACCATCCTGTACCCCAGTGTTATACAGTGCCAGACCTCTCTCCACCCATACTGCAGCCCGGCGTTATACAGTGTCAACCTGTACACACCCATACTGTACCCCGGTGTTATACAGTGTCAGACCTGTCCACACCCATAATGTAGCCCAGTGTTATACAGTGTCAGACCTGTACACACCCATACTGTACCCCGGTGTTATACAGTGTCAGACCTGTCCACACCCATAATGTAGCCCAGTGTTATACAGTGTCAGACCTGTCCCCACCCATACTGCAGCCCAGTGTTATACAGTGTCAGACCTGTCCTCACCCATACTGTACCCCGGTGTTATACATTGTCAGAACTGTCCCCACGCATACCGTAACCCAGTGTTATACAGTGTCAGACCTGTCCCCAACCATCCTGTACCCCAGTGTTATACAGTGCCAGACCTCTCTCCACCCATAATGTAGCCCAGTGTTATACAGTATCAGACCTGTCCCCACCCATACTGCAGCCCAGTGTTATACAGTGTCAGACCTGTCCTCACCCATACTGTACCCCGGTGTTATACATTGTCAGAACTGTCCCCACGCATACCGTAACCCAGTGTTACATTGTGTCAGACCTGTCCCCACCCATACAGTAGCCCAGTGTTATACAGTGTCAGACCTGTCCCCAACCATCCTGTACCCCAGTGTTATACAGTGCCAGACCTCTCTCCACCCATACTGCAGCCCAGCGTTATACAGTGTCAGACCTGTCCTCACCCATACTGTACCCCGGTGTTATACATTGTCAGAACTGTCCCCACGCATACCGTAACCCAGTGTTACATTGTGTCAGACCTGTCCCCACCCATACAGTAGCCCAGTGTTATACAGTGTCAGACCTGTCCCCAACCATCCTGTACCCCAGTGTTATACAGTGCCAGACCTCTCTCCACCCATACTGCAGCCCAGCGTTATACAGTGTCAGACCTGTACACACCCATACCGCACACCGGTGTTATACAGTGTCAGATCTCTACTCACCCATACTGTACCCTAGTGTAATACAGTGTCAGACCTGTCTACACCCATACTGTACCCCGGTGTTATACAGTGTCAGACCTGTCCCCTCCCATACAGTAACAAGGTGCTATATAGTGTCAGACCTGTCCACACCCATACTGTACCCCGGTGTTATACATTGTCAGAACTGTCCCCACGCATACCGTAACCCAGTGTTACAGTGCTATACAGTGCTATACAGTGTCAGACCTGTCCACACCCATACTGTACCCCGGTGTTATACAGTGTCAGACCTGTCCACACCCATACTGTACCCCGGTGTTATACATTGTCAGAACTGTCCTCACGCATACAGTAACCCAGTGTTACATAGTGTCAGACCTGTCGCCACCCATACAGTAGCCCAGAGTTATACAGTGTCAGACCTCTCTCCACCCATAATGTAGCCCAGTATTATACAGTGTCAGATCTCTACTCACCCATACTGTACCCTAGTGTAATACAGTGTCAGACCTGTCTACACCCATACTGTACCCCGGTGTTATACAGTGTCAGACCTGTCCCCACCCATACCGTAACAAGGTGTTATATAGTGTCAGACCTGTCGACACCCATACTGCAGCCCAGCGTTATACAGTGTCAGACCTGTCCTCACCCATACTGTACCCCGGTGTTATACAGTGTCAGACCTCTACTCACCTTTACTGTACCATAGTGTAATACAGTGTCAGACCTGTCCACACCCATACTGTACTCCAGTGTTAAACAGTGACAGATCCGTCCCCACCGATACTGTACCCCAGGGTTATACAGTGACCGACCCATCCCCCACCTCTACTGTATCCCGGTGTTATACAGTGACAGGTCCGTCCCCAACCATAAGGTAACTCTGTGTTATACAGTGTCAGACCTCACTCCACCCAAACTGTACCCCGGTGTTATACAGTGTCAGACCTGTACACACCCATACCGCACCCCGGTGTTATACAGTGTCAGATCTCTACCCACCCATACCGTAACAAGGTGTTATACAGTGTCAGACCTGTCCACACCCATACTGTACCCCGGTGTAATACATTGTCAGAACTGTCCCCACCCATACTGTTCCCCAGTGTTATACAGTCCCAGAACTCTCTCCACCCACAATGTAGCCCAGTGTTATACAGTGTCAGACCTGTACACACCCAAACTGTACCCTGGTGTTATACAGTGTCAGACCTCTCCCCACCCATACTGTAACCCAGTGTTACATAGTGTCAGACCTGTCCCCACCCATACTGTAACCCAGTGTTACATAGTGTCAGACCTGTCCCCACCCATTCTGTACCCCAGTGTTATACAGTGCCAGACCTCTCTCCACCCATAATGTAGCCCAGTGTTATACAGTGTCAGACCTGTACACACCCAAACTGTACCCCGGTGCTATAAAGTGCAGACCTGTCCACACCCATTCTGTACCCCGGTGTTATACAGTGTCAGACCTGTCCCCAACCAGACCGTAACAAGGTGTTATATAGTGTCAGACCTGTCCACACCCATACTGTACCCCGGTGTTATACATTGTCAGAACTGTCCCCACGCATACCGTAACCCAGTGTTACAGTGCTATACAGTGCTATACAGTGTCAGACCTGTCCACACCCATACTGTACCCCGGTGTTATACAGTGTCGGACCTGTCCCCTCCCATACAGTAACAAGGTGCTATATAGTGTCAGACCTGTCCACACCCATACTGTACCCCGGTGTTATACATTGTCAGAACTGTCCTCACGCATACAGTAACCCAGTGTTACATAGTGTCAGACCTGTCGCCACCCATACAGTAGCCCAGAGTTATACAGTGTCAGACCTCTCTCCACCCATAATGTAGCCCAGTATTATTCAGTGTCAGACCTGTACACACCCAAACTGTACCCTGGTGTTATACAGTGTCAGACCTCCTCTACCCACCCATACTGTACTCCAGTGTTATACAGTGTCAGAGCTGTCCACACACATACGGTACCTGGTGTAATACAGTGTCAGACCTGTCTGCACCCATACTGTCCCCTAGTGTTACCCAGTGTCAGACGCGTCCCCAACCATACCGTACCCTGGTGTTATACAGTGTAAGACCTGTCCCCACCCATACTGTACCCAAGCATTAGACAGTCAGACCCGTCCCCAACGGTACCGTACACCGATGATATAGAGTGAAAAACCCGTCCCCACCAGTACCGTACCCCGGTGTTATACAGTGACAGACCCGTCCCCACCGGTACCATACCCCGCTGTTATATGGTGACAGACCTGTCCCCACCCATACTGTACCTTAGTGTTATACAGTATCAGACCTCTCCCCACCCATACTCCAGCCCAGTGTTATACAGTGTCAGACCTGACCTCACGCATACTGTACTCCAGTGTTAAACAGTGACAGATCCGTCCCCACCGATACTGTACCCCAGGGTTATACAGTGACCGACCCATCCCCCACCTCTACTGTATCCCGGTGTTATACAGTGACAGGTCCGTCCCCAGCCATACCGTACCCCGGTGTTATACAGTGTCAGAACTGTCCCAACCCATAATGTACCCCAGCGTTATACAGTGTCAGACCTGTACACACCCATACTGTACCCCGGTGTTATACAGTGTCAGACCTGTCCACACCCATAATGTAGCCCAGTGTTATACAGTGTCAGACCTGTCCCCACCCATACTGCAGCCCAGTGTTATACAGTGTCAGACCTGTCCTCACCCATACTGTACCCCGGTGTTATACATTGTCAGAACTGTCCCCACGCATACCGTAACCCAGTGTTATACTGTGTCAGACCTGTCCCCAACCATCCTGTACCCCAGTGTTATACAGTGCCAGACCTCTCTCCACCCATAATGTAGCCCAGTGTTATACAGTATCAGACCTGTCCCCACCCATACTGCAGCCCAGTGTTATACAGTGTCAGACCTGTCCTCACCCATACTGTACCCCGGTGTTATACATTGTCAGAACTGTCCCCACGCATACCGTAACCCAGTGTTACATTGTGTCAGACCTGTCCCCACCCATACAGTAGCCCAGTGTTATACAGTGTCAGACCTGTCCCCAACCATCCTGTACCCCAGTGTTATACAGTGCCAGACCTCTCTCCACCCATACTGCAGCCCAGCGTTATACAGTGTCAGACCTGTCCTCACCCATACTGTACCCCGGTGTTATACATTGTCAGAACTGTCCCCACGCATACCGTAACCCAGTGTTACATTGTGTCAGACCTGTCCCCACCCATACAGTAGCCCAGTGTTATACAGTGTCAGACCTGTCCCCAACCATCCTGTACCCCAGTGTTATACAGTGCCAGACCTCTCTCCACCCATACTGCAGCCCAGCGTTATACAGTGTCAGACCTGTACACACCCATACCGCACACCGGTGTTATACAGTGTCAGATCTCTACTCACCCATACTGTACCCTAGTGTAATACAGTGTCAGACCTGTCTACACCCATACTGTACCCCGGTGTTATACAGTGTCAGACCTGTCCCCTCCCATACAGTAACAAGGTGCTATATAGTGTCAGACCTGTCCACACCCATACTGTACCCCGGTGTTATACATTGTCAGAACTGTCCCCACGCATACCGTAACCCAGTGTTACAGTGCTATACAGTGCTATACAGTGTCAGACCTGTCCACACCAATACTGTACCCCGGTGTTATACAGTGTCGGACCTGTCCCCTCCCATACAGTAACAAGGTGCTATATAGTGTCAGACCTGTCCACACCCATACTGTACCCCGGTGTTATACATTGTCAGAACTGTCCTCACGCATACAGTAACCCAGTGTTACATAGTGTCAGACCTGTCGCCACCCATACAGTAGCCCAGAGTTATACAGTGTCAGACCTCTCTCCACCCATAATGTAGCCCAGTATTATACAGTGTCAGATCTCTACTCACCCATACTGTACCCTAGTGTAATACAGTGTCAGACCTGTCTACACCCATACTGTACCCCGGTGTTATACAGTGTCAGACCTGTCCCCACCCATACCGTAACAAGGTGTTATATAGTGTCAGACCTGTCGACACCCATACTGCAGCCCAGCGTTATACAGTGTCAGACCTGTCCTCACCCATACTGTACCCCGGTGTTATACAGTGTCAGACCTCTACTCACCTTTACTGTACCATAGTGTAATACAGTGTCAGACCTGTCCACACCCATACTGTACTCCAGTATTAAACAGTGACAGATCCGTCCCCACCGATACTGTACCCCAGGGTTATACAGTGACCGACCCATCCCCCACCTCTACTGTATCCCGGTGTTATACAGTGACAGGTCCGTCCCCAACCATAAGGTAACTCTGTGTTATACAGTGTCAGACCTCACTCCACCCAAACTGTACCCCGGTGTTATACAGTGTCAGACCTGTACACACCCATACCGCACCCCGGTGTTATACAGTGTCAGATCTCTACCCACCCATACCGTAACAAGGTGTTATACAGTGTCAGACCTGTCCACACCCATACTGTACCCCGGTGTAATACATTGTCAGAACTGTCCCCACCCATACTGTTCCCCAGTGTTATACAGTCCCAGAACTCTCTCCACCCACAATGTAGCCCAGTGTTATACAGTGTCAGACCTGTACACACCCAAACTGTACCCTGGTGTTATACAGTGTCAGACCTCTCCCCACCCATACTGTAACCCAGTGTTACATAGTGTCAGACCTGTCCCCACCCATACTGTAACCCAGTGTTACATAGTGTCAGACCTGTCCCCACCCATTCTGTACCCCAGTGTTATACAGTGCCAGACCTCTCTCCACCCATAATGTAGCCCAGTGTTATACAGTGTCAGACCTGTACACACCCAAACTGTACCCCGGTGCTATACAGTGCAGACCTGTCCACACCCATTCTGTACCCCGGTGTTATACAGTGTCAGACCTGTCCCCAACCAGACCGTAACAAGGTGTTATATAGTGTCAGACCTGTCCACACCCATACTGTACCCCGGTGTTATACATTGTCAGAACTGTCCCCACGCATACAGTAACAAGGTGCTATATAGTGTCAGACCTGTCCACACCCATACTGTACCCCGGTGTTATACATTGTCAGAACTGTCCTCACGCATACAGTAACCCAGTGTTACATAGTGTCAGACCTGTCGCCACCCATACAGTAGCCCAGAGTTATACAGTGTCAGACCTCTCTCCACCCATAATGTAGCCCAGTATTATTCAGTGTCAGACCTGTACACACCCAAACTGTACCCCGGTGTTATACAGTGTCAGACCTCTACCCACCCATACTGTACTCCAGTGTTATACAGTGTCAGAGCTGTCCACACACATACGGTAGCTGGTGTAATACAGTGTCAGACCTGTCTGCACCCATACTGTACCCCGGTGTTATACAGTGTCGGACCTGTCCCCACCCATACTGTACCCCGGTGTTATACAGTGTCGGACCTGTCCCCTCCCATACAGTAACAAGGTGCTATATAGTGTCAGACCCACCCATACTGTACTCCAGTGTTATACAGTGTCAGAGCTGTCCACACACATACGGTACCTGGTGTAATACAGTGTCAGACCTGTCCACACCCATACTGTACCCCGGTGTTATACAGTGTCGGACCTGTCCCCTCCCATACAGTAACAAGGTGCTATATAGTGTCAGACCTGTCCACACCCATACTGTACCCCGGTGTTATACATTGTCAGAACTGTCCTCACGCATACAGTAACCCAGTGTTACATAGTGTCAGACCTGTCGCCACCCATACAGTAGCCCAGAGTTATACAGTGTCAGACCTCTCTCCACCCATAATGTAGCCCAGTATTATTCAGTGTCAGACCTGTACACACCCAAACTGTACCCCGGTGTTATACAGTGTCAGACCTCTACCCACCCATACTGTACTCCAGTGTTATACAGTGTCAGAGCTGTCCACACACATACGGTACCTGGTGTAATACAGTGTCAGACCTGTCTGCACCCATACTGTCCCCTAGTGTTACCCAGTGTCAGACGCGTCCCCAACCATACCGTACCCTGGTGTTATACAGTGTAAGACCTGTCCCCACCCATACTGTACCCAAGCATTATACAGTCAGACCCGTCCCCAACGGTACCGTACACCGATGTTATAGAGTGAAAAACCCGTCCCCACCAGTACCGTACCCCGGTGTTATACAGTGACAGACCCGTCCCCACCGGTACCATACCCCGCTGTTATATGGTGACAGACCTCTCCCCACCCATACTCCAGCCCAGTGTTATACAGTGTCAGACCTGACCTCACGCATACTGTATGCCGGTGTCATACAGTGACAGACCTGTCCCCACCCATACTGTAACCCAGTGTTACATAGTGTCAGACCTGTCCCCACCCATTCTGTACCCCAGTGTTATACAGTGCCAGACCTCTCTCCACCCATAATGTAGCCCAGTGTTATACAGTGTCAGACCTGTACACACCCAAACTGTACCCCGGTGCTATACAGTGCAGACCTGTCCACACCCATTCTGTACCCCGGTGTTATACAGTGTCAGACCTGTCCCCAACCAGACCGTAACAAGGTGTTATATAGTGTCAGACCTGTCCACACCCATACTGTACCCCGGTGTTATACATTGTCAGAACTGTCCCCACGCATACAGTAACAAGGTGCTATATAGTGTCAGACCTGTCCACACCCATACTGTACCCCGGTGTTATACATTGTCAGAACTGTCCTCACGCATACAGTAACCCAGTGTTACATAGTGTCAGACCTGTCGCCACCCATACAGTAGCCCAGAGTTATACAGTGTCAGACCTCTCTCCACCCATAATGTAGCCCAGTATTATTCAGTGTCAGACCTGTACACACCCAAACTGTACCCCGGTGTTATACAGTGTCAGACCTCTACCCACCCATACTGTACTCCAGTGTTATACAGTGTCAGAGCTGTCCACACACATACGGTACCTGGTGTAATACAGTGTCAGACCTGTCTGCACCCATACTGTACCCCGGTGTTATACAGTGTCGGACCTGTCCCCTCCCATACAGTAACAAGGTGCTATATAGTGTCAGACCCACCCATACTGTACTCCAGTGTTATACAGTGTCAGAGCTGTCCACACACATACGGTACCTGGTGTAATACAGTGTCAGACCTGTCCACACCCATACTGTACCCCGGTGTTATACAGTGTCGGACCTGTCCCCTCCCATACAGTAACAAGGTGCTATATAGTGTCAGACCTGTCCACACCCATACTGTACCCCGGTGTTATACATTGTCAGAACTGTCCTCACGCATACAGTAACCCAGTGTTACATAGTGTCAGACCTGTCGCCACCCATACAGTAGCCCAGAGTTATACAGTGTCAGACCTCTCTCCACCCATAATGTAGCCCAGTATTATTCAGTGTCAGACCTGTACACACCCAAACTGTACCCCGGTGTTATACAGTGTCAGACCTCTACCCACCCATACTGTACTCCAGTGTTATACAGTGTCAGAGCTGTCCACACCCATACCGTAACCCAGTGTTACATTGTGTCAGACCTGTCCCCACCCATACAGTAGCCCAGTGTTATACAGTGTCAGACCTGTCCCCAACCATCCTGTACCCCAGTGTTATACAGTGCCAGACCTCTCTCCACCCATACTGCAGCCCAGCGTTATACAGTGTCAGACCTGTACACACCCATACCGCACACCGGTGTTATACAGTGTCAGATCTCTACTCACCCATACTGTACCCTAGTGTAATACAGTGTCAGACCTGTCTACACCCATACTGTACCCCGGTGTTATACAGTGTCAGACCTGTCCACACCCATACTGTACCCCGGTGTTATACATTGTCAGAACTGTCCCCACGCATACCGTAACCAAGTGTTACAGTGCTATACAGTGCTATACAGTGTCAGACCTGTCCCCACCCATACTGTACCCAAGCATTATACAGTCAGACCCGTCCCCAACGGTACCGTACACCGATGTTATAGAGTGAAAAACCCGTCCCCACCAGTACCGTACCCCGGTGTTATACAGTGACAGACCCGTCCCCACCGGTACCATACCCCGCTGTTATATGGTGACAGACCTGTCCCCACCCATACTGTACCTTAGTGTTATACAGTATCAGACCTCTCCCCACCCATACTCCAGCCCAGTGTTATAAAGTGTCAGACCTGACCTCACGCATACTGTACTCCAGTGTTAAACAGTGACAGATCCGTCCCCACCGATACTGTACCCCAGGGTTATACAGTGACCGACCCATCCCCCACCTCTACTGTATCCCGGTGTTATACAGTGACAGGTCCGTCCCCAGCCATACCGTACCCCGGTGTTATACAGTGTCAGAACTGTCCCCACCCATAATGTAGCCCAGTATTATACAGTGTCAGACCTCTCCCCACCGATACTGTACTCCAGTGATACACAGTGTCAGACCTGTCCCCACCCATACTGTACCCCAGCGTTATACAGTGTCAGACCTGTACACACCCATTCCGCACCCCGGTGTTATACACTGTCAGACCTCTACCCACCCATACTGTACTCCAGTGTTATACAGTGTCAGAGCTGTCCACACCCATACTGTACCCCGGTGTTATACAGTGTCAGACCTGTCCACACCCATAATGTAGCCCAGTGTTATACAGTGTCAGACCTGTCCCCACCCATACTGTAACCCAGTGTTACATAGTGTCAGACCTGTCCCCACCCATTCTGTACCCCAGTGTTATACAGTGCCAGACCTCTCTCCACCCATAATGTAGCCCAGTGTTATACAGTGCAGACCTGTCCACACCCATTCTGTACCCCGGTGTTATACAGTGTCAGACCTGTCCCCAACCAGACCGTAACAAGGTGTTATATAGTGTCAGACCTGTCCACACCCATACTGTACCCCGGTGTTATACATTGTCAGAACTGTCCCCACGCATACAGTAACAAGGTGCTATATAGTGTCAGACCTGTCCACACCCATACTGTACCCCGGTGTTATACATTGTCAGAACTGTCCTCACGCATACAGTAACCCAGTGTTACATAGTGTCAGACCTGTCGCCACCCATACAGTAGCCCAGAGTTATACAGTGTCAGACCTCTCTCCACCCATAATGTAGCCCAGTATTATTCAGTGTCAGACCTGTACACACCCAAACTGTACCCCGGTGTTATACAGTGTCAGACCTCTACCCACCCATACTGTACTCCAGTGTTATACAGTGTCAGAGCTGTCCACACACATACGGTAGCTGGTGTAATACAGTGTCAGACCTGTCTGCACCCATACTGTACCCCGGTGTTATACAGTGTCGGACCTGTCCCCACCCATACTGTACCCCGGTGTTATACAGTGTCGGACCTGTCCCCTCCCATACAGTAACAAGGTGCTATATAGTGTCAGACCCACCCATACTGTACTCCAGTGTTATACAGTGTCAGAGCTGTCCACACACATACGGTACCTGGTGTAATACAGTGTCAGACCTGTCCACACCCATACTGTACCCCGGTGTTATACAGTGTCGGACCTGTCCCCTCCCATACAGTAACAAGGTGCTATATAGTGTCAGACCTGTCCACACCCATACTGTACCCCGGTGTTATACATTGTCAGAACTGTCCTCACGCATACAGTAACCCAGTGTTACATAGTGTCAGACCTGTCCCCACCCATACAGTAGCCCAGAGTTATACAGTGTCAGACCTCTCTCCACCCATAATGTAGCCCAGTATTATTCAGTGTCAGACCTGTACACACCCAAACTGTACCCCGGTGTTATACAGTGTCAGACCTCTACCCACCCATACTGTACTCCAGTGTTATACAGTGTCAGAGCTGTCCACACACATACGGTACCTGGTGTAATACAGTGTCAGACCTGTCTGCACCCATACTGTCCCCTAGTGTTACCCAGTGTCAGACGCGTCCCCAACCATACCGTACCCTGGTGTTATACAGTGTAAGACCTGTCCCCACCCATACTGTACCCAAGCATTATACAGTCAGACCCGTCCCCAACGGTACCGTACACCGATGTTATAGAGTGAAAAACCCGTCCCCACCAGTACCGTACCCCGGTGTTATACAGTGACAGACCCGTCCCCACCGGTACCATACCCCGCTGTTATATGGTGACAGACCTCTCCCCACCCATACTCCAGCCCAGTGTTATACAGTGTCAGACCTGACCTCACGCATACTGTATGCCGGTGTCATACAGTGTCAGACCTGTCCCCACCCATACTGTAACCCAGTGTTACATAGTGTCAGACCTGTCCCCACCCATTCTGTACCCCAGTGTTATACAGTGCCAGACCTCTCTCCACCCATAATGTAGCCCAGTGTTATACAGTGTCAGACCTGTACACACCCAAACTGTACCCCGGTGCTATACAGTGCAGACCTGTCCACACCCATTCTGTACCCCGGTGTTATACAGTGTCAGACCTGTCCCCAACCAGACCGTAACAAGGTGTTATATAGTGTCAGACCTGTCCACACCCATACTGTACCCCGGTGTTATACATTGTCAGAACTGTCCCCACGCATACAGTAACAAGGTGCTATATAGTGTCAGACCTGTCCACACCCATACTGTACCCCGGTGTTATACATTGTCAGAACTGTCCTCACGCATACAGTAACCCAGTGTTACATAGTGTCAGACCTGTCGCCACCCATACAGTAGCCCAGAGTTATACAGTGTCAGACCTCTCTCCACCCATAATGTAGCCCAGTATTATTCAGTGTCAGACCTGTACACACCCAAACTGTACCCCGGTGTTATACAGTGTCAGACCTCTACCCACCCATACTGTACTCCAGTGTTATACAGTGTCAGAGCTGTCCACACACATACGGTACCTGGTGTAATACAGTGTCAGACCTGTCTGCACCCATACTGTACCCCGGTGTTATACAGTGTCGGACCTGTCCCCTCCCATACAGTAACAAGGTGCTATATAGTGTCAGACCCACCCATACTGTACTCCAGTGTTATACAGTGTCAGAGCTGTCCACACACATACGGTACCTGGTGTAATACAGTGTCAGACCTGTCCACACCCATACTGTACCCCGGTGTTATACAGTGTCGGACCTGTCCCCTCCCATACAGTAACAAGGTGCTATATAGTGTCAGACCTGTCCACACCCATACTGTACCCCGGTGTTATACATTGTCAGAACTGTCCTCACGCATACAGTAACCCAGTGTTACATAGTGTCAGACCTGTCCCCACCCATACAGTAGCCCAGAGTTATACAGTGTCAGACCTCTCTCCACCCATAATGTAGCCCAGTATTATTCAGTGTCAGACCTGTACACACCCAAACTGTACCCCGGTGTTATACAGTGTCAGACCTCTACCCACCCATACTGTACTCCAGTGTTATACAGTGTCAGAGCTGTCCACACCCATACCGTAACCCAGTGTTACATTGTGTCAGACCTGTCCCCACCCATACAGTAGCCCAGTGTTATACAGTGTCAGACCTGTCCCCAACCATCCTGTACCCCAGTGTTATACAGTGCCAGACCTCTCTCCACCCATACTGCAGCCCAGCGTTATACAGTGTCAGACCTGTACACACCCATACCGCACACCGGTGTTATACAGTGTCAGATCTCTACTCACCCATACTGTACCCTAGTGTAATACAGTGTCAGACCTGTCTACACCCATACTGTACCCCGGTGTTATACAGTGTCAGACCTGTCCACACCCATACTGTACCCCGGTGTTATACATTGTCAGAACTGTCCCCACGCATACCGTAACCAAGTGTTACAGTGCTATACAGTGCTATACAGTGTCAGACCTGTCCACACCCATACTGTACCCCGGTGTTATACAGTGTCGGACCTGTCCCCTCCCATACAGTAACAATGTGCTATATAGTGTCAGACCTGTCCACACCCATACTGTACCCTGGTGTTATACATTGTCAGAACTGTCCTCACGCATACAGTAACCCAGTGTTACATAGTGTCAGACCTGTCGCCACCCATACAGTAGCCCAGAGTTATACAGTGTCAGACCTCTCTCCACCCATAATGTAGCCCAGTATTATTCAGTGTCAGACCTGTACACACCCAAACTGTACCCCGGTGTTATACAGTGTCAGACCTCTACCCACCCATACTGTACTCCAGTGTTATACAGTGTCAGAGCTGTCCACACACATACGGTACCTGGTGTAATACAGTGTCAGACCTGTCTGCACCCATACTGTCCCCTAGTGTTACCCAGTGTCAGACGCGTCCCCAACCATACCGTACCCTGGTGTTATACAGTGTAAGACCTGTCCCCACCCATACTGTACCCAAGCATTATACAGTCAGACCCGTCCCCAACGGCACCGTACACCGATGTTATAGAGTGAAAAACCCGTCCCCACCAGTACCGTACCCCGGTGTTATACAGTGACAGACCCGTCCCCACCGGTACCATACCCCGCTGTTATATGGTGACAGACCTGTCCCCACCCATACTGTACCTTAGTGTTATACAGTATCAGACCTCTCCCCACCCATACTCCAGCCCAGTGTTATAAAGTGTCAGACCTGACCTCACGCATACTGTACTCCAGTGTTAAACAGTGACAGATCCGTCCCCACCGATACTGTACCCCAGGGTTATACAGTGACCGACCCATCCCCCACCTCTACTGTATCCCGGTGTTATACAGTGACAGGTCCGTCCCCAGCCATACCGTACCCCGGTGTTATACAGTGTCAGAACTGTCCCCACCCATAATGTAGCCCAGTATTATACAGTGTCAGACCTCTCCCCACCGATACTGTACTCCAGTGATACACAGTGTCAGACCTGTCCCCACCCATACTGTACCCCAGCGTTATACAGTGTCAGACCTGTACACACCCATTCCGCACCCCGGTGTTATACACTGTCAGACCTCTACCCACCCATACTGTACTCCAGTGTTATACAGTGTCAGAGCTGTCCACACCCATACTGTACCCCGGTGTTATACAGTGTCAGTCCTGTCCACACCCATAATGTAGCCCAGTGTTATACAGTGTCAGACCTGTCCACTCCCATACTGTACCCCGGTGTTATACATTGTCAGAACTGTCCCCACGCATACCGTAACCCAGTGTTATACAGTGTCAGACCTGTCCCCAACCATCCTGTACCCCAGTGTTATACAGTGCCAGACCTCTCTCCACCCATAATGTAGCCCAGTGTTATACAGTATCAGACCTGTCCCCACCCATACTGCAGCCCAGTGTTATACAGTGTCAGACCTGTCCTCACCCATACTGTACCCCGGTGTTATACATTGTCAGAACTGTCCCCACGCATACCGTAACCCAGTGTTACATTGTGTCAGACCTGTCCCCACCCATACAGTAGCCCAGTGTTATACAGTGTCAGACCTGTCCCCAACCATCCTGTACCCCAGTGTTATACAGTGCCAGACCTCTCTCCACCCATACTGCAGCCCAGCGTTATACAGTGTCAGACCTGTACACACCCATACCGCACACCGGTGTTATACAGTGTCAGATCTCTACTCACCCATACTGTACCCTAGTGTAATACAGTGTCAGACCTGTCCTCACCCATACTGTACCCCGGTGTTATACAGTGTCAGACCTCTACTCACCTTTACTGTACCATAGTGTAATACAGTGTCAGACCTGTCCACACCCATACTGTACTCCAGTGTTAAACAGTGACAGATCCATCCCCACCGATACTGTACCCCAGGGTTATACAGTGACCGACCCATCCCCCACCTCTACTGTATCCCGGTGTTATACAGTGACAGGTCCGTCCCCAACCATAAGGTAACTCTGTGTTATACAGTGTCAGACCTCACTCCACCCAAACTGTACCCCGGTGTTATACAGTGTCAGACCTGTACACACCCATACCGCACCCCGGTGTTATACAGTGTCAGATCTCTACCCACCCATACCGTAACAAGGTGTTATACAGTGTCAGACCTGTCCACACCCATACTGTACCCCGGTGTAATACATTGTCAGAACTGTCCCCACCCATACTGTTCCCCAGTGTTATACAGTCCCAGAACTCTCTCCACCCACAATGTAGCCCAGTGTTATACAGTGTCAGACCTGTACACACCCAAACTGTACCCTGGTGTTATACAGTGTCAGACCTCTCCCCACCCATACTGTAACCCAGTGTTACATAGTGTCAGACCTGTCCCCACCCATACTGTAACCCAGTGTTACATAGTGTCAGACCTGTCCCCACCCATTCTGTACCCCAGTGTTATACAGTGCCAGACCTCTCTCCACCCATAATGTAGCCCAGTGTTATACAGTGTCAGACCTGTACACACCCAAACTGTACCCCGGTGCTATACAGTGCAGACCTGTCCACACCCATTCTGTACCCCGGTGTTATACAGTGTCAGACCTGTCCCCAACCAGACCGTAACAAGGTGTTATATAGTGTCAGACCTGTCCACACCCATACTGTACCCCGGTGTTATACATTGTCAGAACTGTCCCCACGCATACAGTAACAAGGTGCTATATAGTGTCAGACCTGTCCACACCCATACTGTACCCCGGTGTTATACATTGTCAGAACTGTCCTCACGCATACAGTAACCCAGTGTTACATAGTGTCAGACCTGTCGCCACCCATACAGTAGCCCAGAGTTATACAGTGTCAGACCTCTCTCCACCCATAATGTAGCCCAGTATTATTCAGTGTCAGACCTGTACACACCCAAACTGTACCCCGGTGTTATACAGTGTCAGACCTCTACCCACCCATACTGTACTCCAGTGTTATACAGTGTCAGAGCTGTCCACACACATACGGTACCTGGTGTAATACAGTGTCAGACCTGTCTGCACCCATACTGTACCCCGGTGTTATACAGTGTCGGACCTGTCCCCTCCCATACAGTAACAAGGTGCTATATAGTGTCAGACCCACCCATACTGTACTCCAGTGTTATACAGTGTCAGAGCTGTCCACACACATACGGTACCTGGTGTAATACAGTGTCAGACCTGTCCACACCCATACTGTACCCCGGTGTTATACAGTGTCGGACCTGTCCCCTCCCATACAGTAACAAGGTGCTATATAGTGTCAGACCTGTCCACACCCATACTGTACCCCGGTGTTATACATTGTCAGAACTGTCCTCACGCATACAGTAACCCAGTGTTACATAGTGTCAGACCTGTCCCCACCCATACAGTAGCCCAGAGTTATACAGTGTCAGACCTCTCTCCACCCATAATGTAGCCCAGTATTATTCAGTGTCAGACCTGTACACACCCAAACTGTACCCCGGTGTTATACAGTGTCAGACCTCTACCCACCCATACTGTACTCCAGTGTTATACAGTGTCAGAGCTGTCCACACACATACGGTACCTGGTGTAATACAGTGTCAGACCTGTCTGCACCCATACTGTCCCCTAGTGTTACCCAGTGTCAGACGCGTCCCCAACCATACCGTACCCTGGTGTTATACAGTGTAAGACCTGTCCCCACCCATACTGTACCCAAGCATTATACAGTCAGACCCGTCCCCAACGGTACCGTACACCGATGTTATAGAGTGAAAAACCCGTCCCCACCAGTACCGTACCCCGGTGTTATACAGTGACAGACCCGTCCCCACCGGTACCATACCCCGCTGTTATATGGTGACAGACCTCTCCCCACCCATACTCCAGCCCAGTGTTATACAGTGTCAGACCTGACCTCACGCATACTGTATGCCGGTGTCATACAGTGTCAGACCTGTCCCCACCCATACTGTAACCCAGTGTTACATAGTGTCAGACCTGTCCCCACCCATTCTGTACCCCAGTGTTATACAGTGCCAGACCTCTCTCCACCCATAATGTAGCCCAGTGTTATACAGTGTCAGACCTGTACACACCCAAACTGTACCCCGGTGCTATACAGTGCAGACCTGTCCACACCCATTCTGTACCCCGGTGTTATACAGTGTCAGACCTGTCCCCAACCAGACCGTAACAAGGTGTTATATAGTGTCAGACCTGTCCACACCCATACTGTACCCCGGTGTTATACATTGTCAGAACTGTCCCCACGCATACAGTAACAAGGTGCTATATAGTGTCAGACCTGTCCACACCCATACTATACCCCGGTGTTATACATTGTCAGAACTGTCCTCACGCATACAGTAACCCAGTGTTACATAGTGTCAGACCTATCCACACCCATACTGTACCCCGGTGTTATACAGTGTCAGACCCCTACTCACCCATACTGTACCCTAGTGTAATACAGTGACAGACCCGTCCCCACCCGCACAATTCCCTGATGTTATATGGTGACAGACCTGTCCCCACCCATACTGTACCCTAGTGTTATACAGTATCAGACCTCTCCCCACCCATACTCCAGCCCAGTGTTATACAGTGTCAGACCTGTTCTCACCCATACTGTATCCCAGTGTTATACAGTGTCAGACCTGTCCCCACCCATACTGCAGCCCAGTGTTATACAGTGTCAGACCTGTCCACACCCATACTGTACCCCAGGGTTACACAGTGACAGATCCGTCACCACCGATACTGTACCCCAGGGTTATACAGTGACCGACCCATCCCCCACCTCTACTGTATCCTGGTGTTATACAGTGACAGGCCCGTCCGCAACCATACCGTACCCCGGTGTTATACAGTGTCAGAACTGTCCCCACCCATAATGTAGCCCAGTATTATACAGTGTCAGACCTCTCCCCACAGATACTGTACTCCAGTGATACACAGTGTCAGACCTGTCCACACCCATACTGTACCCCCTTGTTATACAGTGTCAGACCTGTCCCCACCCATACCGTACCCCGGTGTTATACAGTGTCAGACCTGTGCCCACCCATAATGTAGCCCAGGGTTATACAGTGTCAGACCGCTCCCCACCCATACTGTACTCCAGTGTTACACAGTGTCAGAGCTATCCCCACCCATACTGTACCCCAGTGTTATACAGTGTCAGACCTGTCCCCACCAATACCATACCCCGGTGTTAGGCAGTGACAGACCTGTCCCCACCCGTACTGTACCCTAGTGTTATACAGTGTCAGACCTCTCCCCACACATACTGTATCCCAGTGTTATATAGTGTCAGACCTGTCCCCACCCATACTGTACCCCAGCATTATGCAGTGTCAGACCTGTACACACCCATTCCGCACCCCGGTGTTATACACTGTCAGACCTCTACCCACCCATTCTGTACTCCAGTGTTATACAGTGTCAGACCTGTCCACACCCATACTGTACCCCGGTGTTATACAGTGTCAGACCTGTCCACACCCATACTGTACTCCAGTGTTATACAGTGTCAGACCTGTCCACACCCATACTGTACCCCGGTGTTATACAGTGTCAGACCTGTCCACACCCATAATGTAGCCCAGTGTTATACAGTGTCAGACATGTCCACTCCCATACTGTACCCCGGTGTTATACATTGTCACAACTGTCCCCACGCATACCGTAACCCTGTGTTACATAGTGTCAGACCTGTCCCCACCCATACAGTAGCCCAGTGTTATACAGTGTCAGACCTGTCCCCAACCATCCTGTACCCCAGTGTTATACAGTGCCAGACCTCTCTACACCCATAATGTAGCCCAGTATTATACAGTGCCAGACCTCTCTACACCCATAATGTAGCCCAGTGTTATACAGTGTCAGACCTGTACGCACCCATGCTGTACTCCAGTGATACACAGTGTCAGACCTCTACTCACCCATACTGTACCCCGGTGTTATACAGTGTCAGAACTGTCCCCACCCATACCGTAACAAGGTGTTATATAGTGTCAGACCTGTCGACACCCATAATGTAGCCCAGTGTTATACAGTGTCAGACCTCTACTCACCCATACTGTACCCTAGTGTTATACAGTATCAGACCTCTGCCCACCCATACTGTACTCCCGTGTTATACAGTGTCAGACCTGTCCACACCCATACTGTACCATAGTGTAATACAGTGTCAGACCTGTCGACACCCATACTGTACCATAGTGTAATACAGTGTCAGACCTGTCCACACCCATACTGTACTCCAGTGTTAAACAGTGACAGATCCGTCCCCACCGATACTGTACCCCAGGGTTATACAGTGACCGACCCATCCCCCACCTCTACTGTATCCCGGTGTTATACAGTGACAGGTCCGTCCCCAGCCATACCGTACCCCGGTGTTATACAGTGTCAGAACTGTCCCCACCCATAATGTAGCCCAGTATTATACAGTGTCAGACCTCTCCCCACCGATACTGTACTCCAGTGATACACAGTGTCAGACCTGTCCCCACCCATAATGTACCCCCTTGTTATACAGTGTCAGACCTGTCCCCACCCATACCATACCCCGGTGTTAGACAGTGTCAGACCTGTCCACACCCATACTCTAGCCCAGTGTTATACAGTATCAGACCTCTCCCCACCCATACTTCAGCCCAGTGTTATACAGTGTCAGACCTGACCTCACGCATACTGTAAGCCGCTGTTATACAGTGTCAGACCTGTCCACACCCATACTGTACCCTGGTGTTATGCAGGGTCAGACCTGTCCCCACCCATACCGTACCCCGGTGTTAGACAGTGTCAGACCTGTCCGCACCCATACCGTAGCCCGGTGTTGTACAGTGTCAAACCTGTCCCCACCCATACTGTAACCAAGTGTTATTTAGTGTCAGACCTGTCCCCACCCATACTGGAGCCCAGTGTTATACAGTGTCAGACCTGTCCCCACCCATAATGTAGCACAGTGTTATACAGTGTCAGACCTGTCCACACCCATACTGTACCCTGGTGTTATACAGGGTCAGACCTGTCCCCACCCATACCGTACCCCGGTGTTGTACAGTGTCAAACCTGTCCCCACCCATACTGTAACCAAGTGTTATTTAGTGTCAGACCTGACCCCACCCATACTGGAACCCAGTGTTATACAGTGTCAGACCTGTCCCCACCCATACTGTAACCCAGTGTTATTTCGTGTCAGACCTCTCCCCACCCATACTGTAGCCCAGTGTTATACAATGTCAGACCTTTCCCCATCCATACAGTACCCCAGTGTTATACAGTGTCAGACCGCTCCCCACCCATACTGTTCTCCAGTGTTATATAGTGTCAGACCTGTCCCCACCCATACTGTACCCCGGTGTTATACAGTGTCAGACCTGTCCACACCCATACTGTACCCCGGTGTTATACAATGTCAAACCTGCCCACACCCATACCATGCCCCAGTGTTATACAGTGTCAGACCTGTCCACACCCATAATCTAGCCCAGTGTTATACAGTGTCAGACCTGTCCCCCCTACTGTAACCCAGTGTTATACAGTGTCAGAGCTCTCCCCTCCCATACCGTACCGCGGTGTTATACAGTGTCAGACCTGTCCCCACCCATAATGTAGCCCACGGTTATACAGTGTCAGACCTGTCCCCACCCATACCGTACCGCGGTGTTATACAGTGTCAGACCTGTCCCCACCCATAATGTAGCCCACGGTTATACAGTGTCAGACCTGTCCACACCCATACTGTACCCGGCTGTTATACAGTGTCGGACCTGTCCCCACCCATACCATACGCTGGTGTTATACAATGTCAGACCTGTCCCCACCCATAATGTACCCCGGTGTTACATAGTGTCAAACCTGCCCACACCCATACCATGCCCCAGTGTTATACAGTGTCAGACCTGTCCACACCCATACTCTAGCCCAGTGTTATACAGTGTCAGACCTGTCCCCCCTACTGTAACCCAGTGTTATACAGTGTCAGAGCTCTCCCCTCCCATACCGTACCGCGGTGTTATACAGTGTCAGACCTGTCCCCACCCATAATGTAGCCCACGGTTATACAGTGTCAGACCTGTCCCCACCCATAATGTAGCCCACGGTTATACAGTGTCAGACCTGTCCACACCCAAACTGTACCCGGCTGTTATACAATGTCAGACCTGTCCCCACCCATACCGTACCGTGGCGTTATATAGTGTCAGACCTGTCCCCACCCATAATGTAGCCCAGTGTTATACTTTGTCAGACCTGTCCACACCCATACTGTACCCCGGTGTTATACAGTTTCGGACCTGTCCCCACCCATACTGTAGCCCAGTGTTATACAGTGTCAGACCTTTCCCCACCCATACTGTACCCCAGTGTTATACAGTGTCAGACCTGTCCCCACCCATACTGTACCCCAGTGTTATACAGTGTCAGACCTGTCCCCAACTCATAAGGTAGCCCAGTGTTATACAGTGTCAGACCTGTCCCCACCCATACCTTACCCCAGTGTTATACAGTGTCAGACCTGTCCACACCCATACTCTATCCCGGTGTAACACCGTGACAGACGCGTCCCCATCAGTATCGTACCCCAGTGTTATACAGTGTCAGACCTGTCCCAACCCATACTGTACCCCGGTGTTATACAGTTTCAGACCTCTCCCCACCCATACCGTACCCCGGTGTTATACAGTGTCAGAACTGTCCCCACCCATAATGTAGCCCAGTATTATACAGTGTCAGACCTCTCCCCACAGATACTGTACTCCAGTGATACACAGTGTCAGACCTGTCCACACCCATACTGTACCCCCTTGTTATACAGTGTCAGACCTGTCCCCACCCATACCGTACCCCGGTGTTATACAGTGTCAGACCTGTGCCCACCCATAATGTAGCCCAGGGTTATACAGTGTCAGACCGCTCCCCACCCATACTGTACTCCAGTGTTACACAGTGTCAGAGCTATCCCCACCCATACTGTACCCCAGTGTTATACAGTGTCAGACCTGTCCCCACCAATACCATACCCCGGTGTTAGGCAGTGACAGACCTGTCCCCACCCGTACTGTACCCTAGTGTTATACAGTGTCAGACCTCTCCCCACACATACTGTATCCCAGTGTTATATAGTGTCAGACCTGTCCCCACCCATACTGTACCCCAGCATTATACAGTGTCAGACCTGTACACACCCATTCCGCACCCCGGTGTTATACACTGTCAGACCTCTACCCACCCATTCTGTACTCCAGTGTTATACAGTGTCAGACCTGTCCACACCCATACTGTACCCCGGTGTTATACAGTGTCAGACCTGTCCACACCCATACTGTACTCCAGTGTTATACATTGTCAGACCTGTCCACACCCATACTGTACTCCAGTGTTATACAGTGTCAGACCTGTCCACACCCATACTGTACCCCGGTGTTATACAGTGTCAGACCTGTCCACACCCATAATGTAGCCCAGTGTTATACAGTGTCAGACATGTCCACTCCCATACTGTACCCCGGTGTTATACATTGTCACAACTGTCCCCACGCATACCGTAACCCTGTGTTACATAGTGTCAGACCTGTCCCCACCCATACAGTAGCCCAGTGTTATACAGTGTCAGACCTGTCCCCAACCATCCTGTACCCCAGTGTTATACAGTGCCAGACCTCTCTACACCCATAATGTAGCCCAGTATTATACAGTGCCAGACCTCTCTACACCCATAATGTAGCCCAGTGTTATACAGTGTCAGACCTGTACGCACCCATGCTGTACTCCAGTGATACACAGTGTCAGACCTCTACTCACCCATACTGTACCCCGGTGTTATACAGTGTCAGAACTGTCCCCACCCATACCGTAACAAGGTGTTATATAGTGTCAGACCTGTCGACACCCATAATGTAGCCCAGTGTTATACAGTGTCAGACCTCTACTCACCCATACTGTACCCTAGTGTTATACAGTATCAGACCTCTGCCCACCCATACTGTACTCCCGTGTTATACAGTGTCAGACCTGTCCACACCCATACTGTACCATAGTGTAATACAGTGTCAGACCTGTCGACACCCATACTGTACCATAGTGTAATACAGTGTCAGACCTGTCCACACCCATACTGTACTCCAGTGTTAAACAGTGACAGATCCGTCCCCACCGATACTGTACCCCAGGGTTATACAGTGACCGACCCATCCCCCACCTCTACTGTATCCCGGTGTTATACAGTGACAGGTCCGTCCCCAGCCATACCGTACCCCGGTGTTATACAGTGTCAGAACTGTCCCCACCCATAATGTAGCCCAGTATTATACAGTGTCAGACCTCTCCCCACCGATACTGTACTCCAGTGATACACAGTGTCAGACCTGTCCCCACCCATAATGTACCCCCTTGTTATACAGTGTCAGACCTGTCCCCACCCATACCATACCCCGGTGTTAGACAGTGTCAGACCTGTCCACACCCATACTCTAGCCCAGTGTTATACAGTATCAGACCTCTCCCCACCCATACTTCAGCCCAGTGTTATACAGTGTCAGACCTGACCTCACGCATACTGTAAGCCGCTGTTATACAGTGTCAGACCTGTCCACACCCATACTGTACCCTGGTGTTATGCAGGGTCAGACCTGTCCCCACCCATACCGTACCCCGGTGTTAGACAGTGTCAGACCTGTCCGCACCCATACCGTAGCCCGGTGTTGTACAGTGTCAAACCTGTCCCCACCCATACTGTAACCAAGTGTTATTTAGTGTCAGACCTGTCCCCACCCATACTGGAGCCCAGTGTTATACAGTGTCAGACCTGTCCCCACCCATAATGTAGCCCAGTGTTATACTTTGTCAGACCTGTCCACACCCATACTGTACCCTGGTGTTATACAGGGTCAGACCTGTCCCCACCCATACCGTACCCCGGTGTTGTACAGTGTCAAACCTGTCCCCACCCATACTGTAACCAAGTGTTATTTAGTGTCAGACCTGACCCCACCCATACTGGAACCCAGTGTTATACAGTGTCAGACCTGTCCCCACCCATACTGTAACCCAGTGTTATTTCGTGTCAGACCTCTCCCCACCCATACTGTAGCCCAGTGTTATACAATGTCAGACCTTTCCCCATCCATACAGTACCCCAGTGTTATACAGTGTCAGACCGCTCCCCACCCATACTGTTCTCCAGTGTTATATAGTGTCAGACCTGTCCCCACCCATACTGTACCCCGGTGTTATACAGTGTCAGACCTGTCCACACCCATACTGTACCCCGGTGTTATACAATGTCAAACCTGCCCACACCCATACCATGCCCCAGTGTTATACAGTGTCAGACCTGTCCACACCCATAATCTAGCCCAGTGTTATACAGTGTCAGACCTGTCCCCCCTACTGTAACCCAGTGTTATACAGTGTCAGAGCTCTCCCCTCCCATACCGTACCGCGGTGTTATACAGTGTCAGACCTGTCCCCACCCATAATGTAGCCCACGGTTATACAGTGTCAGACCTGTCCCCACCCATACCGTACCGCGGTGTTATACAGTGTCAGACCTGTCCCCACCCATAATGTAGCCCACGGTTATACAGTGTCAGACCTGTCCACACCCATACTGTACCCGGCTGTTATACAGTGTCGGACCTGTCCCCACCCATACCATACGCTGGTGTTATACAATGTCAGACCTGTCCCCACCCATAATGTACCCCGGTGTTACATAGTGTCAAACCTGCCCACACCCATACCATGCCCCAGTGTTATACAGTGTCAGACCTGTCCACACCCATACTCTAGCCCAGTGTTATACAGTGTCAGACCTGTCCCCCCTACTGTAACCCAGTGTTATACAGTGTCAGAGCTCTCCCCTCCCATACCGTACCGCGGTGTTATACAGTGTCAGACCTGTCCCCACCCATAATGTAGCCCACGGTTATACAGTGTCAGACCTGTCCCCACCCATAATGTAGCCCACGGTTATACAGTGTCAGACCTGTCCACACCCAAACTGTACCCGGCTGTTATACAATGTCAGACCTGTCCCCACCCATACCGTACCGTGGCGTTATATAGTGTCAGACCTGTCCCCACCCATAATGTAGCCCAGTGTTATACTTTGTCAGACCTGTCCACACCCATACTGTACCCCGGTGTTATACAGTTTCGGACCTGTCCCCACCCATACTGTAGCCCAGTGTTATACAGTGTCAGACCTTTCCCCACCCATACTGTACCCCAGTGTTATACAGTGTCAGACCTGTCCCCACCCATACTGTACCCCAGTGTTATACAGTGTCAGACCTGTCCCCAACTCATAAGGTAGCCCAGTGTTATACAGTGTCAGACCTGTCCCCACCCATACCTTACCCCAGTGTTATACAGTGTCAGACCTGTCCACACCCATACTCTATCCCGGTGTAACACCGTGACAGACGCGTCCCCATCAGTATCGTACCCCAGTGTTATACAGTGTCAGACCTGTCCCAACCCATACTGTACCCCGGTGTTATACAGTTTCAGACCTCTCCCCACCCATACTGTACTCCAGTGTTATACAGTGTCAGACCTGTCCACACCCATACTCTATCCCGGTGTATCACAGTGACAGATGCGTCCCCATCCGTACCGTACCCTAGTATTATATAGTATCAGATCTGTCCCCACCCATACAGTAGCCCACTGATATACTGTGTCAGACCCGTCCCCACCGGTATCGTACCCCAGTGTTATATGGTGACAAACCTGTCCCCACCCATACTGTACCCTAGTGTTATACAGTATCAGACCTCTCCCCACCCATACTGTATTCCAGTGTTACACAGTGACTGATTCCTCCCCGCCGGTACTGTACCCCAGTGTTATACAGTGTCAGACCTGTCCACACCCATACTGTACCCCGGTTTATACAGTGTCAAACCTGTCCTCACCCATACTGTTACCCAGTGTTATACAGTGTCAGACCTGTCCCCACCCATAGCGTGCCCTGTGTTATACAGTGTCAGACCTCTCCCCACCCATACTGTAACCCAGTGTTATACAGTGTCAGACCTCTCCCCACCCATACTGCACCCCGGTGTTATACAGTTTCAGACCTCTACCCACCCATACTGTACTCCAGTGTTATACAGTGTCAGACCTGTCCTCACCCATACTGTTACCCAGTGTTATACAGTGTCAGACCTGTCCCCACCCATACCGTGCCCTGTGTTATACAGTGTCAGACCTGTCCCCAACCATGCTGTAACCAAGTGTTATACAGTGTCAGACCTCTCCCCACCCATACTGTAACCCAGTGTTATACAGTGTCAGACCTCTCCCCACCCATACTGCACCCCGGTGTTATACAGTTTCAGACCTCTACCCACCCATACTGTAGTCCAGTGTTATACAGTGACAGTCCTGTCCACACCCATACTCTATCCCGGTGTAACACCGTGACAGACGCGTCCCCATCAGTATCGTACCCCAGTGTTATACAGTGTCAGACCTGTCCCAACCCATACTGTACCCCGGTGTTATACAGTTTCAGACCTCTCCCCACCCATACTGTACTCCAGTGTTATACAGTGTCAGACCTGTCCACACCCATACTCTATCCCAGTGTAACACCGTGACAGACGCGTCCCCATCAGTATCGTACCCCAGTGTTATACAGTGTCAGACCTGTCCCAACCCATACTGTACCCCGGTGTTATACAGTTTCAGACCTCTCCCCACCCATACTGTACTCCAGTGTTATACAGTGTCAGACCTGTCCACACCCATACTCTATCCCAGTGTAACACCGTGACAGACGCGTCCCCATCAGTACCGTACCCCAGTGTTATACAGTGTCAGACCTGTCCCCACCCATAGCGTGCCCCGGTGTTATACAGTGTCAGACCTCTCCCCACCCATACTGTACTCCAGTGTTATACAGTGTCAGACCTGTCCACACCCATACTGTACCCCGGTGTTATACAGTGTCAGACCTGTCCCCACCCATACTGTACCTCGGTGTTATACAGTGTCAGACCTGTCCACACCCATACTGTACCCCGATGTTATACAATTTCAAACCTGCCAATCCCCTACCATGCCCCAGTGTTATACAGTGTCAGACCTGTCCACACCCATACTCTAGCCCAGTGTTATACTGTGTCAGACCTGTCCCCCCTACTGTAACCCAGTGTTATACAGTGTCAGAGCTCTCCCCTCCCATACCGTACACTGGTGTTATACAGTTTCAGACCTGTCCCCACCCATACCGTACCGCGGTGTTATACAGTGTCTGACCTGTCCCCACCCATAATGTAGCCCATGGTTATACAGTGTCAGACCTGTGCACACCCATACTGTACCCGGCTGTTATACAGTGTCGGACCTGTCCCCACCCATACAATGGCCCAGTGTTATACAGTGTCAGACCTGTCCCCACCGATAATGTTGCCCAGTGTTATACAGTGTCAGACCAGTCCTCACTCATATTCTACCCCAGTGTTATACAGTGTCAGACCTCTTCACACCTGTACTGTACCCCGGTGTTATACAGTGTCAGACCTGTCCCCACCTATACCGTACCCCTGTGTTATACGCTGCTAGACCTGTCCCCACCCATAATGTTGCCCAGTGTTATACAGTGTCAGACCAGTCCTCACTCATACTCTACCCCAGTGTTATACAGTGTCAGACCTGTCCACACCCATACTGTACCCCGGTGTAACACAGTGACAGACGCGTCCCCATCGGTACCGGACTCTAGTGTTATATAGTGTCGGACCTGTCCCCACCCATACTGGAGGCCAGTGTTATACAGTGACAGACCTGTCCCCACCCATACAGTAGCCCAATGTTATACAGTGTCAGACCCGTCCGCACCGGTACCATACCCCGAAGTAACACAGTGACAGACCTGTCCCCTGGTAGTGTACCCCGGTGTAATGCAGTGACACACGCATCCCCATTGGTACCGTACCCTAGTGTTATACAGTGTCAGACCTGTCCCCACCCATACCGTGCCCCGGTGTTATACAGTGTCAGACCTGTCCACACCCATACTGTACCCCGGTGTTATACAGTGTCGGACCTGTCCCCTCCCATACAGTAACAAGGTGCTATATAGTGTCAGACCCACCCATACTGTACTCCAGTGTTATACAGTGTCAGAGCTGTCCACACACATACGGTACCTGGTGTAATACAGTGTCAGACCTGTCCACACCCATACTGTACCCCGGTGTTATACAGTGTCGGACCTGTCCCCTCCCATACAGTAACAAGGTGCTATATAGTGTCAGACCTGTCCACACCCATACTGTACCCCGGTGTTATACATTGTCAGAACTGTCCTCACGCATACAGTAACCCAGTGTTACATAGTGTCAGACCTGTCGCCACCCATACAGTAGCCCAGAGTTATACAGTGTCAGACCTCTCTCCACCCATAATGTAGCCCAGTATTATTCAGTGTCAGACCTGTACACACCCAAACTGTACCCCGGTGTTATACAGTGTCAGACCTCTACCCACCCATACTGTACTCCAGTGTTATACAGTGTCAGAGCTGTCCACACACATACGGTACCTGGTGTAATACAGTGTCAGACCTGTCTGCACCCATACTGTCCCCTAGTGTTACCCAGTGTCAGACGCGTCCCCAACCATACCGTACCCTGGTGTTATACAGTGTAAGACCTGTCCCCACCCATACTGTACCCAAGCATTATACAGTCAGACCCGTCCCCAACGGTACCGTACACCGATGTTATAGAGTGAAAAACCCGTCCCCACCAGTACCGTACCCCGGTGTTATACAGTGACAGACCCGTCCCCACCGGTACCATACCCCGCTGTTATATGGTGACAGACCTCTCCCCACCCATACTCCAGCCCAGTGTTATACAGTGTCAGACCTGACCTCACGCATACTGTATGCCGGTGTCATACAGTGACAGACCTGTCCCCACCCATACTGTAACCCAGTGTTACATAGTGTCAGACCTGTCCCCACCCATTCTGTACCCCAGTGTTATACAGTGCCAGACCTCTCTCCACCCATAATGTAGCCCAGTGTTATACAGTGTCAGACCTGTACACACCCAAACTGTACCCCGGTGCTATACAGTGCAGACCTGTCCACACCCATTCTGTACCCCGGTGTTATACAGTGTCAGACCTGTCCCCAACCAGACCGTAACAAGGTGTTATATAGTGTCAGACCTGTCCACACCCATACTGTACCCCGGTGTTATACATTGTCAGAACTGTCCCCACGCATACAGTAACAAGGTGCTATATAGTGTCAGACCTGTCCACACCCATACTGTACCCCGGTGTTATACATTGTCAGAACTGTCCTCACGCATACAGTAACCCAGTGTTACATAGTGTCAGACCTGTCGCCACCCATACAGTAGCCCAGAGTTATACAGTGTCAGACCTCTCTCCACCCATAATGTAGCCCAGTATTATTCAGTGTCAGACCTGTACACACCCAAACTGTACCCCGGTGTTATACAGTGTCAGACCTCTACCCACCCATACTGTACTCCAGTGTTATACAGTGTCAGAGCTGTCCACACACATACGGTACCTGGTGTAATACAGTGTCAGACCTGTCTGCACCCATACTGTACCCCGGTGTTATACAGTGTCGGACCTGTCCCCTCCCATACAGTAACAAGGTGCTATATAGTGTCAGACCCACCCATACTGTACTCCAGTGTTATACAGTGTCAGAGCTGTCCACACACATACGGTACCTGGTGTAATACAGTGTCAGACCTGTCCACACCCATACTGTACCCCGGTGTTATACAGTGTCGGACCTGTCCCCTCCCATACAGTAACAAGGTGCTATATAGTGTCAGACCTGTCCACACCCATACTGTACCCCGGTGTTATACATTGTCAGAACTGTCCTCACGCATACAGTAACCCAGTGTTACATAGTGTCAGACCTGTCGCCACCCATACAGTAGCCCAGAGTTATACAGTGTCAGACCTCTCTCCACCCATAATGTAGCCCAGTATTATTCAGTGTCAGACCTGTACACACCCAAACTGTACCCCGGTGTTATACAGTGTCAGACCTCTACCCACCCATACTGTACTCCAGTGTTATACAGTGTCAGAGCTGTCCACACCCATACCGTAACCCAGTGTTACATTGTGTCAGACCTGTCCCCACCCATACAGTAGCCCGGTGTTATACAGTGTCAGACCTGTCCCCAACCATCCTGTACCCCAGTGTTATACAGTGCCAGACCTCTCTCCACCCATACTGCAGCCCAGCGTTATACAGTGTCAGACCTGTACACACCCATACCGCACACCGGTGTTATACAGTGTCAGATCTCTACTCACCCATACTGTACCCTAGTGTAATACAGTGTCAGACCTGTCTACACCCATACTGTACCCCGGTGTTATACAGTGTCAGACCTGTCCACACCCATACTGTACCCCGGTGTTATACATTGTCAGAACTGTCCCCACGCATACCGTAACCAAGTGTTACAGTGCTATACAGTGCTATACAGTGTCAGACCTGTCCCCACCCATACTGTACCCAAGCATTATACAGTCAGACCCGTCCCCAACGGTACCGTACACCGATGTTATAGAGTGAAAAACCCGTCCCCACCAGTACCGTACCCCGGTGTTATACAGTGACAGACCCGTCCCCACCGGTACCATACCCCGCTGTTATATGGTGACAGACCTGTCCCCACCCATACTGTACCTTAGTGTTATACAGTATCAGACCTCTCCCCACCCATACTCCAGCCCAGTGTTATAAAGTGTCAGACCTGACCTCACGCATACTGTACTCCAGTGTTAAACAGTGACAGATCCGTCCCCACCGATACTGTACCCCAGGGTTATACAGTGACCGACCCATCCCCCACCTCTACTGTATCCCGGTGTTATACAGTGACAGGTCCGTCCCCAGCCATACCGTACCCCGGTGTTATACAGTGTCAGAACTGTCCCCACCCATAATGTAGCCCAGTATTATACAGTGTCAGACCTCTCCCCACCGATACTGTACTCCAGTCATACACAGTGTCAGACCTGTCCCCACCCATACTGTACCCCAGCGTTATACAGTGTCAGACCTGTACACACCCATTCCGCACCCCGGTGTTATACACTGTCAGACCTCTACCCACCCATACTGTACTCCAGTGTTATACAGTGTCAGAGCTGTCCACACCCATACTGTACCCCGGTGTTATACAGTGTCAGACCTGTCCACACCCATAATGTAGCCCAGTGTTATACAGTGTCAGACCTGTCCCCACCCATACTGTAACCCAGTGTTACATAGTGTCAGACCTGTCCCCACCCATTCTGTACCCCAGTGTTATACAGTGCCAGACCTCTCTCCACCCATAATGTAGCCCAGTGTTATACAGTGCAGACCTGTCCACACCCATTCTGTACCCCGGTGTTATACAGTGTCAGACCTGTCCCCAACCAGACCGTAACAAGGTGTTATATAGTGTCAGACCTGTCCACACCCATACTGTACCCCGGTGTTATACATTGTCAGAACTGTCCCCACGCATACAGTAACAAGGTGCTATATAGTGTCAGACCTGTCCACACCCATACTGTACCCCGGTGTTATACATTGTCAGAACTGTCCTCACGCATACAGTAACCCAGTGTTACATAGTGTCAGACCTGTCGCCACCCATACAGTAGCCCAGAGTTATACAGTGTCAGACCTCTCTCCACCCATAATGTAGCCCAGTATTATTCAGTGTCAGACCTGTACACACCCAAACTGTACCCCGGTGTTATACAGTGTCAGACCTCTACCCACCCATACTGTACTCCAGTGTTATACAGTGTCAGAGCTGTCCACACACATACGGTAGCTGGTGTAATACAGTGTCAGACCTGTCTGCACCCATACTGTACCCCGGTGTTATACAGTGTCGGACCTGTCCCCACCCATACTGTACCCCGGTGTTATACAGTGTCGGACCTGTCCCCTCCCATACAGTAACAAGGTGCTATATAGTGTCAGACCCACCCATACTGTACTCCAGTGTTATACAGTGTCAGAGCTGTCCACACACATACGGTACCTGGTGTAATACAGTGTCAGACCTGTCCACACCCATACTGTACCCCGGTGTTATACAGTGTCGGACCTGTCCCCTCCCATACAGTAACAAGGTGCTATATAGTGTCAGACCTGTCCACACCCATACTGTACCCCGGTGTTATACATTGTCAGAACTGTCCTCACGCATACAGTAACCCAGTGTTACATAGTGTCAGACCTGTCCCCACCCATACAGTAGCCCAGAGTTATACAGTGTCAGACCTCTCTCCACCCATAATGTAGCCCAGTATTATTCAGTGTCAGACCTGTACACACCCAAACTGTACCCCGGTGTTATACAGTGTCAGACCTCTACCCACCCATACTGTACTCCAGTGTTATACAGTGTCAGAGCTGTCCACACACATACGGTACCTGGTGTAATACAGTGTCAGACCTGTCTGCACCCATACTGTCCCCTAGTGTTACCCAGTGTCAGACGCGTCCCCAACCATACCGTACCCTGGTGTTATACAGTGTAAGACCTGTCCCCACCCATACTGTACCCAAGCATTATACAGTCAGACCCGTCCCCAACGGTACCGTACACCGATGTTATAGAGTGAAAAACCCGTCCCCACCAGTACCGTACCCCGGTGTTATACAGTGACAGACCCGTCCCCACCGGTACCATACCCCGCTGTTATATGGTGACAGACCTCTCCCCACCCATACTCCAGCCCAGTGTTATACAGTGTCAGACCTGACCTCACGCATACTGTATGCCGGTGTCATACAGTGTCAGACCTGTCCCCACCCATACTGTACCCCGGTGTTATACATTGTCAGAACTGTCCTCACGCATACAGTAACCCAGTGTTACATAGTGTCAGACCTGTCCCCACCCATACAGTAGCCCAGAGTTATACAGTGTCAGACCTCTCTCCACCCATAATGTAGCCCAGTATTATTCAGTGTCAGACCTGTACACACCCAAACTGTACCCCGGTGTTATACAGTGTCAGACCTCTACCCACCCATACTGTACTCCAGTGTTATACAGTGTCAGAGCTGTCCACACCCATACCGTAACCCAGTGTTACATTGTGTCAGACCTGTCCCCACCCATACAGTAGCCCAGTGTTATACAGTGTCAGACCTGTCCCCAACCATCCTGTACCCCAGTGTTATACAGTGCCAGACCTCTCTCCACCCATACTGCAGCCCAGCGTTATACAGTGTCAGACCTGTACACACCCATACCGCACACCGGTGTTATACAGTGTCAGATCTCTACTCACCCATACTGTACCCTAGTGTAATACAGTGTCAGACCTGTCTACACCCATACTGTACCCCGGTGTTATACAGTGTCAGACCTGTCCACACCCATACTGTACCCCGGTGTTATACATTGTCAGAACTGTCCCCACGCATACCGTAACCAAGTGTTACAGTGCTATACAGTGCTATACAGTGTCAGACCTGTCCACACCCATACTGTACCCCGGTGTTATACAGTGTCGGACCTGTCCCCTCCCATACAGTAACAATGTGCTATATAGTGTCAGACCTGTCCACACCCATACTGTACCCTGGTGTTATACATTGTCAGAACTGTCCTCACGCATACAGTAACCCAGTGTTACATAGTGTCAGACCTGTCGCCACCCATACAGTAGCCCAGAGTTATACAGTGTCAGACCTCTCTCCACCCATAATGTAGCCCAGTATTATTCAGTGTCAGACCTGTACACACCCAAACTGTACCCCGGTGTTATACAGTGTCAGACCTCTACCCACCCATACTGTACTCCAGTGTTATACAGTGTCAGAGCTGTCCACACACATACGGTACCTGGTGTAATACAGTGTCAGACCTGTCTGCACCCATACTGTCCCCTAGTGTTACCCAGTGTCAGACGCGTCCCCAACCATACCGTACCCTGGTGTTATACAGTGTAAGACCTGTCCCCACCCATACTGTACCCAAGCATTATACAGTCAGACCCGTCCCCAACGGTACCGTACACCGATGTTATAGAGTGAAAAACCCGTCCCCACCAGTACCGTACCCCGGTGTTATACAGTGACAGACCCGTCCCCACCGGTACCATACCCCGCTGTTATATGGTGACAGACCTGTCCCCACCCATACTGTACCTTAGTGTTATACAGTATCAGACCTCTCCCCACCCATACTCCAGCCCAGTGTTATAAAGTGTCAGACCTGACCTCACGCATACTGTACTCCAGTGTTAAACAGTGACAGATCCGTCCCCACCGATACTGTACCCCAGGGTTATACAGTGACCGACCCATCCCCCACCTCTACTGTATCCCGGTGTTATACAGTGACAGGTCCGTCCCCAGCCATACCGTACCCCGGTGTTATACAGTGTCGGACCTGTCCCCTCCCATACAGTAACAAGGTGCTATATAGTGTCAGACCCACCCATACTGTACTCCAGTGTTATACAGTGTCAGAGCTGTCCACACACATACGGTACCTGGTGTAATACAGTGTCAGACCTGTCCACACCCATACTGTACCCCGGTGTTATACAGTGTCGGACCTGTCCCCTCCCATACAGTAACAAGGTGCTATATAGTGTCAGACCTGTCCACACCCATACTGTACCCCGGTGTTATACATTGTCAGAACTGTCCTCACGCATACAGTAACCCAGTGTTACATAGTGTCAGACCTGTCCCCACCCATACAGTAGCCCAGAGTTATACAGTGTCAGACCTCTCTCCACCCATAATGTAGCCCAGTATTATTCAGTGTCAGACCTGTACACACCCAAACTGTACCCCGGTGTTATACAGTGTCAGACCTCTACCCACCCATACTGTACTCCAGTGTTATACAGTGTCAGAGCTGTCCACACACATACGGTACCTGGTGTAATACAGTGTCAGACCTGTCTGCACCCATACTGTCCCCTAGTGTTACCCAGTGTCAGACGCGTCCCCAACCATACCGTACCCTGGTGTTATACAGTGTAAGACCTGTCCCCACCCATACTGTACCCAAGCATTATACAGTCAGACCCGTCCCCAACGGTACCGTACACCGATGTTATAGAGTGAAAAACCCGTCCCCACCAGTACCGTACCCCGGTGTTATACAGTGACAGACCCGTCCCCACCGGTACCATACCCCGCTGTTATATGGTGACAGACCTCTCCCCACCCATACTCCAGCCCAGTGTTATACAGTGTCAGACCTGACCTCACGCATACTGTATGCCGGTGTCATACAGTGTCAGACCTGTCCCCACCCATACTGTACCCCGGTGTTATACATTGTCAGAACTGTCCTCACGCATACAGTAACCCAGTGTTACATAGTGTCAGACCTGTCCCCACCCATACAGTAGCCCAGAGTTATACAGTGTCAGACCTCTCTCCACCCATAATGTAGCCCAGTATTATTCAGTGTCAGACCTGTACACACCCAAACTGTACCCCGGTGTTATACAGTGTCAGACCTCTACCCACCCATACTGTACTCCAGTGTTATACAGTGTCAGAGCTGTCCACACCCATACCGTAACCCAGTGTTACATTGTGTCAGACCTGTCCCCACCCATACAGTAGCCCAGTGTTATACAGTGTCAGACCTGTCCCCAACCATCCTGTACCCCAGTGTTATACAGTGCCAGACCTCTCTCCACCCATACTGCAGCCCAGCGTTATACAGTGTCAGACCTGTACACACCCATACCGCACACCGGTGTTATACAGTGTCAGATCTCTACTCACCCATACTGTACCCTAGTGTAATACAGTGTCAGACCTGTCTACACCCATACTGTACCCCGGTGTTATACAGTGTCAGACCTGTCCACACCCATACTGTACCCCGGTGTTATACATTGTCAGAACTGTCCCCACGCATACCGTAACCAAGTGTTACAGTGCTATACAGTGCTATACAGTGTCAGACCTGTCCACACCCATACTGTACCCCGGTGTTATACAGTGTCGGACCTGTCCCCTCCCATACAGTAACAATGTGCTATATAGTGTCAGACCTGTCCACACCCATACTGTACCCTGGTGTTATACATTGTCAGAACTGTCCTCACGCATACAGTAACCCAGTGTTACATAGTGTCAGACCTGTCGCCACCCATACAGTAGCCCAGAGTTATACAGTGTCAGACCTCTCTCCACCCATAATGTAGCCCAGTATTATTCAGTGTCAGACCTGTACACACCCAAACTGTACCCCGGTGTTATACAGTGTCAGACCTCTACCCACCCATACTGTACTCCAGTGTTATACAGTGTCAGAGCTGTCCACACACATACGGTACCTGGTGTAATACAGTGTCAGACCTGTCTGCACCCATACTGTCCCCTAGTGTTACCCAGTGTCAGACGCGTCCCCAACCATACCGTACCCTGGTGTTATACAGTGTAAGACCTGTCCCCACCCATACTGTACCCAAGCATTATACAGTCAGACCCGTCCCCAACGGTACCGTACACCGATGTTATAGAGTGAAAAACCCGTCCCCACCAGTACCGTACCCCGGTGTTATACAGTGACAGACCCGTCCCCACCGGTACCATACCCCGCTGTTATATGGTGACAGACCTGTCCCCACCCATACTGTACCTTAGTGTTATACAGTATCAGACCTCTCCCCACCCATACTCCAGCCCAGTGTTATAAAGTGTCAGACCTGACCTCACGCATACTGTACTCCAGTGTTAAACAGTGACAGATCCGTCCCCACCGATACTGTACCCCAGGGTTATACAGTGACCGACCCATCCCCCACCTCTACTGTATCCCGGTGTTATACAGTGACAGGTCCGTCCCCAGCCATACCGTACCCCGGTGTTATACAGTGTCAGAACTGTCCCCACCCATAATGTAGCCCAGTATTATACAGTGTCAGACCTCTCCCCACCGATACTGTACTCCAGTGATACACAGTGTCAGACCTGTCCCCACCCATACTGTACCCCAGCGTTATACAGTGTCAGACCTGTACACACCCATTCCGCACCCCGGTGTTATACACTGTCAGACCTCTACCCACCCATACTGTACTCCAGTGTTATACAGTGTCAGAGCTGTCCACACCCATACTGTACCCCGGTGTTATACAGTGTCAGTCCTGTCCACACCCATAATGTAGCCCAGTGTTATACAGTGTCAGACCTGTCCACTCCCATACTGTACCCCGGTGTTATACATTGTCAGAACTGTCCCCACGCATACCGTAACCCAGTGTTATACAGTGTCAGACCTGTCCCCAACCATCCTGTACCCCAGTGTTATACAGTGCCAGACCTCTCTCCACCCATAATGTAGCCCAGTGTTATACAGTATCAGACCTGTCCCCACCCATACTGCAGCCCAGTGTTATACAGTGTCAGACCTGTCCTCACCCATACTGTACCCCGGTGTTATACATTGTCAGAACTGTCCCCACGCATACCGTAACCCAGTGTTACATTGTGTCAGACCTGTCCCCACCCATACAGTAGCCCAGTGTTATACAGTGTCAGACCTGTCCCCAACCATCCTGTACCCCAGTGTTATACAGTGCCAGACCTCTCTCCACCCATACTGCAGCCCAGTGTTATACAGTGTCAGACCTGTCCTCACCCATACTGTACCCCGGTGTTATACAGTGTCAGACCTCTACTCACCTTTACTGTACCATAGTGTAATACAGTGTCAGACCTGTCCACACCCATACTGTACTCCAGTGTTAAACAGTGACAGATCCATCCCCACCGATACTGTACCCCAGGGTTATACAGTGACCGACCCATCCCCCACCTCTACTGTATCCCGGTGTTATACAGTGACAGGTCCGTCCCCAACCATAAGGTAACTCTGTGTTATACAGTGTCAGACCTCACTCCACCCAAACTGTACCCCGGTGTTATACAGTGTCAGACCTGTACACACCCATACCGCACCCCGGTGTTATACAGTGTCAGATCTCTACCCACCCATACCGTAACAAGGTGTTATACAGTGTCAGACCTGTCCACACCCATACTGTACCCCGGTGTAATACATTGTCAGAACTGTCCCCACCCATACTGTTCCCCAGTGTTATACAGTCCCAGAACTCTCTCCACCCACAATGTAGCCCAGTGTTATACAGTGTCAGACCTGTACACACCCAAACTGTACCCTGGTGTTATACAGTGTCAGACCTCTCCCCACCCATACTGTAACCCAGTGTTACATAGTGTCAGACCTGTCCCCACCCATACTGTAACCCAGTGTTACATAGTGTCAGACCTGTCCCCACCCATTCTGTACCCCAGTGTTATACAGTGCCAGACCTCTCTCCACCCATAATGTAGCCCAGTGTTATACAGTGTCAGACCTGTACACACCCAAACTGTACCCCGGTGCTATACAGTGCAGACCTGTCCACACCCATTCTGTACCCCGGTGTTATACAGTGTCAGACCTGTCCCCAACCAGACCGTAACAAGGTGTTATATAGTGTCAGACCTGTCCACACCCATACTGTACCCCGGTGTTATACATTGTCAGAACTGTCCCCACGCATACAGTAACAAGGTGCTATATAGTGTCAGACCTGTCCACACCCATACTGTACCCCGGTGTTATACATTGTCAGAACTGTCCTCACGCATACAGTAACCCAGTGTTACATAGTGTCAGACCTGTCGCCACCCATACAGTAGCCCAGAGTTATACAGTGTCAGACCTCTCTCCACCCATAATGTAGCCCAGTATTATTCAGTGTCAGACCTGTACACACCCAAACTGTACCCCGGTGTTATACAGTGTCAGACCTCTACCCACCCATACTGTACTCCAGTGTTATACAGTGTCAGAGCTGTCCACACACATACGGTACCTGGTGTAATACAGTGTCAGACCTGTCTGCACCCATACTGTACCCCGGTGTTATACAGTGTCGGACCTGTCCCCTCCCATACAGTAACAAGGTGCTATATAGTGTCAGACCCACCCATACTGTACTCCAGTGTTATACAGTGTCAGAGCTGTCCACACACATACGGTACCTGGTGTAATACAGTGTCAGACCTGTCCACACCCATACTGTACCCCGGTGTTATACAGTGTCGGACCTGTCCCCTCCCATACAGTAACAAGGTGCTATATAGTGTCAGACCTGTCCACACCCATACTGTACCCCGGTGTTATACATTGTCAGAACTGTCCTCACGCATACAGTAACCCAGTGTTACATAGTGTCAGACCTGTCCCCACCCATACAGTAGCCCAGAGTTATACAGTGTCAGACCTCTCTCCACCCATAATGTAGCCCAGTATTATTCAGTGTCAGACCTGTACACACCCAAACTGAACCCCGGTGTTATACAGTGTCAGACCTCTACCCACCCATACTGTACTCCAGTGTTATACAGTGTCAGAGCTGTCCACACACATACGGTACCTGGTGTAATACAGTGTCAGACCTGTCTGCACCCATACTGTCCCCTAGTGTTACCCAGTGTCAGACGCGTCCCCAACCATACCGTACCCTGGTGTTATACAGTGTAAGACCTGTCCCCACCCATACTGTACCCAAGCATTATACAGTCAGACCCGTCCCCAACGGTACCGTACACCGATGTTATAGAGTGAAAAACCCGTCCCCACCAGTACCGTACCCCGGTGTTATACAGTGACAGACCCGTCCCCACCGGTACCATACCCCGCTGTTATATGGTGACAGACCTCTCCCCACCCATACTCCAGCCCAGTGTTATACAGTGTCAGACCTGACCTCACGCATACTGTATGCCGGTGTCATACAGTGTCAGACCTGTCCCCACCCATACTGTAACCCAGTGTTACATAGTGTCAGACCTGTCCCCACCCATTCTGTACCCCAGTGTTATACAGTGCCAGACCTCTCTCCACCCATAATGTAGCCCAGTGTTATACAGTGTCAGACCTGTACACACCCAAACTGTACCCCGGTGCTATACAGTGCAGACCTGTCCACACCCATTCTGTACCCCGGTGTTATACAGTGTCAGACCTGTCCCCAACCAGACCGTAACAAGGTGTTATATAGTGTCAGACCTGTCCACACCCATACTGTACCCCGGTGTTATACATTGTCAGAACTGTCCCCACGCATACAGTAACAAGGTGCTATATAGTGTCAGACCTGTCCACACCCATACTGTACCCCGGTGTTATACATTGTCAGAACTGTCCTCACGCATACAGTAACCCAGTGTTACATAGTGTCAGACCTATCCACACCCATACTGTACCCCGGTGTTATACAGTGTCAGACCCCTACTCACCCATACTGTACCCTAGTGTAATACAGTGACAGACCCGTCCCCACCCGCACAATTCCCTGATGTTATATGGTGACAGACCTGTCCCCACCCATACTGTACCCTAGTGTTATACAGTATCAGACCTCTCCCCACCCATACTCCAGCCCAGTGTTATACAGTGTCAGACCTGTTCTCACCCATACTGTATCCCAGTGTTATACAGTGTCAGACCTGTCCCCACCCATACTGCAGCCCAGTGTTATACAGTGTCAGACCTGTCCACACCCATACTGTACCCCAGGGTTACACAGTGACAGATCCGTCACCACCGATACTGTACCCCAGGGTTATACAGTGACCGACCCATCCCCCACCTCTACTGTATCCTGGTGTTATACAGTGACAGGCCCGTCCGCAACCATACCGTACCCCGGTGTTATACAGTGTCAGAACTGTCCCCACCCATAATGTAGCCCAGTATTATACAGTGTCAGACCTCTCCCCACAGATACTGTACTCCAGTGATACACAGTGTCAGACCTGTCCACACCCATACTGTACCCCCTTGTTATACAGTGTCAGACCTGTCCCCACCCATACCGTACCCCGGTGTTATACAGTGTCAGACCTGTGCCCACCCATAATGTAGCCCAGGGTTATACAGTGTCAGACCGCTCCCCACCCATACTGTACTCCAGTGTTACACAGTGTCAGAGCTATCCCCACCCATACTGTACCCCAGTGTTATACAGTGTCAGACCTGTCCCCACCAATACCATACCCCGGTGTTAGGCAGTGACAGACCTGTCCCCACCCGTACTGTACCCTAGTGTTATACAGTGTCAGACCTCTCCCCACACATACTGTATCCCAGTGTTATATAGTGTCAGACCTGTCCCCACCCATACTGTACCCCAGCATTATGCAGTGTCAGACCTGTACACACCCATTCCGCACCCCGGTGTTATACACTGTCAGACCTCTACCCACCCATTCTGTACTCCAGTGTTATACAGTGTCAGACCTGTCCACACCCATACTGTACCCCGGTGTTATACAGTGTCAGACCTGTCCACACCCATACTGTACTCCAGTGTTATACATTGTCAGACCTGTCCACACCCATACTGTACTCCAGTGTTATACAGTGTCAGACCTGTCCACACCCATACTGTACCCCGGTGTTATACAGTGTCAGACCTGTCCACACCCATAATGTAGCCCAGTGTTATACAGTGTCAGACATGTCCACTCCCATACTGTACCCCGGTGTTATACATTGTCACAACTGTCCCCACGCATACCGTAACCCTGTGTTACATAGTGTCAGACCTGTCCCCACCCATACAGTAGCCCAGTGTTATACAGTGTCAGACCTGTCCCCAACCATCCTGTACCCCAGTGTTATACAGTGCCAGACCTCTCTACACCCATAATGTAGCCCAGTATTATACAGTGCCAGACCTCTCTACACCCATAATGTAGCCCAGTGTTATACAGTGTCAGACCTGTACGCACCCATGCTGTACTCCAGTGATACACAGTGTCAGACCTCTACTCACCCATACTGTACCCCGGTGTTATACAGTGTCAGAACTGTCCCCACCCATACCGTAACAAGGTGTTATATAGTGTCAGACCTGTCGACACCCATAATGTAGCCCAGTGTTATACAGTGTCAGACCTCTACTCACCCATACTGTACCCTAGTGTTATACAGTATCAGACCTCTGCCCACCCATACTGTACTCCCGTGTTATACAGTGTCAGACCTGTCCACACCCATACTGTACCATAGTGTAATACAGTGTCAGACCTGTCGACACCCATACTGTACCATAGTGTAATACAGTGTCAGACCTGTCCACACCCATACTGTACTCCAGTGTTAAACAGTGACAGATCCGTCCCCACCGATACTGTACCCCAGGGTTATACAGTGACCGACCCATCCCCCACCTCTACTGTATCCCGGTGTTATACAGTGACAGGTCCGTCCCCAGCCATACCGTACCCCGGTGTTATACAGTGTCAGAACTGTCCCCACCCATAATGTAGCCCAGTATTATACAGTGTCAGACCTCTCCCCACCGATACTGTACTCCAGTGATACACAGTGTCAGACCTGTCCCCACCCATAATGTACCCCCTTGTTATACAGTGTCAGACCTGTCCCCACCCATACCATACCCCGGTGTTAGACAGTGTCAGACCTGTCCACACCCATACTCTAGCCCAGTGTTATACAGTATCAGACCTCTCCCCACCCATACTTCAGCCCAGTGTTATACAGTGTCAGACCTGACCTCACGCATACTGTAAGCCGCTGTTATACAGTGTCAGACCTGTCCACACCCATACTGTACCCTGGTGTTATGCAGGGTCAGACCTGTCCCCACCCATACCGTACCCCGGTGTTAGACAGTGTCAGACCTGTCCGCACCCATACCGTAGCCCGGTGTTGTACAGTGTCAAACCTGTCCCCACCCATACTGTAACCAAGTGTTATTTAGTGTCAGACCTGTCCCCACCCATACTGGAGCCCAGTGTTATACAGTGTCAGACCTGTCCCCACCCATAATGTAGCACAGTGTTATACAGTGTCAGACCTGTCCACACCCATACTGTACCCTGGTGTTATACAGGGTCAGACCTGTCCCCACCCATACCGTACCCCGGTGTTGTACAGTGTCAAACCTGTCCCCACCCATACTGTAACCAAGTGTTATTTAGTGTCAGACCTGACCCCACCCATACTGGAACCCAGTGTTATACAGTGTCAGACCTGTCCCCACCCATACTGTAACCCAGTGTTATTTCGTGTCAGACCTCTCCCCACCCATACTGTAGCCCAGTGTTATACAATGTCAGACCTTTCCCCATCCATACAGTACCCCAGTGTTATACAGTGTCAGACCGCTCCCCACCCATACTGTTCTCCAGTGTTATATAGTGTCAGACCTGTCCCCACCCATACTGTACCCCGGTGTTATACAGTGTCAGACCTGTCCACACCCATACTGTACCCCGGTGTTATACAATGTCAAACCTGCCCACACCCATACCATGCCCCAGTGTTATACAGTGTCAGACCTGTCCACACCCATAATCTAGCCCAGTGTTATACAGTGTCAGACCTGTCCCCCCTACTGTAACCCAGTGTTATACAGTGTCAGAGCTCTCCCCTCCCATACCGTACCGCGGTGTTATACAGTGTCAGACCTGTCCCCACCCATAATGTAGCCCACGGTTATACAGTGTCAGACCTGTCCCCACCCATACCGTACCGCGGTGTTATACAGTGTCAGACCTGTCCCCACCCATAATGTAGCCCACGGTTATACAGTGTCAGACCTGTCCACACCCATACTGTACCCGGCTGTTATACAGTGTCGGACCTGTCCCCACCCATACCATACGCTGGTGTTATACAATGTCAGACCTGTCCCCACCCATAATGTACCCCGGTGTTACATAGTGTCAAACCTGCCCACACCCATACCATGCCCCAGTGTTATACAGTGTCAGACCTGTCCACACCCATACTCTAGCCCAGTGTTATACAGTGTCAGACCTGTCCCCCCTACTGTAACCCAGTGTTATACAGTGTCAGAGCTCTCCCCTCCCATACCGTACCGCGGTGTTATACAGTGTCAGACCTGTCCCCACCCATAATGTAGCCCACGGTTATACAGTGTCAGACCTGTCCCCACCCATAATGTAGCCCACGGTTATACAGTGTCAGACCTGTCCACACCCAAACTGTACCCGGCTGTTATACAATGTCAGACCTGTCCCCACCCATACCGTACCGTGGCGTTATATAGTGTCAGACCTGTCCCCACCCATAATGTAGCCCAGTGTTATACTTTGTCAGACCTGTCCACACCCATACTGTACCCCGGTGTTATACAGTTTCGGACCTATCCCCACCCATACTGTAGCCCAGTGTTATACAGTGTCAGACCTTTCCCCACCCATACTGTACCCCAGTGTTATACAGTGTCAGACCTGTCCCCACCCATACTGTACCCCAGTGTTATACAGTGTCAGACCTGTCCCCAACTCATAAGGTAGCCCAGTGTTATACAGTGTCAGACCTGTCCCCACCCATACCTTACCCCAGTGTTATACAGTGTCAGACCTGTCCACACCCATACTCTATCCCGGTGTAACACCGTGACAGACGCGTCCCCATCAGTATCGTACCCCAGTGTTATACAGTGTCAGACCTGTCCCAACCCATACTGTACCCCGGTGTTATACAGTTTCAGACCTCTCCCCACCCATACCGTACCCCGGTGTTATACAGTGTCAGAACTGTCCCCACCCATAATGTAGCCCAGTATTATACAGTGTCAGACCTCTCCCCACAGATACTGTACTCCAGTGATACACAGTGTCAGACCTGTCCACACCCATACTGTACCCCCTTGTTATACAGTGTCAGACCTGTCCCCACCCATACCGTACCCCGGTGTTATACAGTGTCAGACCTGTGCCCACCCATAATGTAGCCCAGGGTTATACAGTGTCAGACCGCTCCCCACCCATACTGTACTCCAGTGTTACACAGTGTCAGAGCTATCCCCACCCATACTGTACCCCAGTGTTATACAGTGTCAGACCTGTCCCCACCAATACCATACCCCGGTGTTAGGCAGTGACAGACCTGTCCCCACCCGTACTGTACCCTAGTGTTATACAGTGTCAGACCTCTCCCCACACATACTGTATCCCAGTGTTATATAGTGTCAGACCTGTCCCCACCCATACTGTACCCCAGCATTATACAGTGTCAGACCTGTACACACCCATTCCGCACCCCGGTGTTATACACTGTCAGACCTCTACCCACCCATTCTGTACTCCAGTGTTATACAGTGTCAGACCTGTCCACACCCATACTGTACCCCGGTGTTATACAGTGTCAGACCTGTCCACACCCATACTGTACTCCAGTGTTATACATTGTCAGACCTGTCCACACCCATACTGTACTCCAGTGTTATACAGTGTCAGACCTGTCCACACCCATACTGTACCCCGGTGTTATACAGTGTCAGACCTGTCCACACCCATAATGTAGCCCAGTGTTATACAGTGTCAGACATGTCCACTCCCATACTGTACCCCGGTGTTATACATTGTCACAACTGTCCCCACGCATACCGTAACCCTGTGTTACATAGTGTCAGACCTGTCCCCACCCATACAGTAGCCCAGTGTTATACAGTGTCAGACCTGTCCCCAACCATCCTGTACCCCAGTGTTATACAGTGCCAGACCTCTCTACACCCATAATGTAGCCCAGTATTATACAGTGCCAGACCTCTCTACACCCATAATGTAGCCCAGTGTTATACAGTGTCAGACCTGTACGCACCCATGCTGTACTCCAGTGATACACAGTGTCAGACCTCTACTCACCCATACTGTACCCCGGTGTTATACAGTGTCAGAACTGTCCCCACCCATACCGTAACAAGGTGTTATATAGTGTCAGACCTGTCGACACCCATAATGTAGCCCAGTGTTATACAGTGTCAGACCTCTACTCACCCATACTGTACCCTAGTGTTATACAGTATCAGACCTCTGCCCACCCATACTGTACTCCCGTGTTATACAGTGTCAGACCTGTCCACACCCATACTGTACCATAGTGTAATACAGTGTCAGACCTGTCGACACCCATACTGTACCATAGTGTAATACAGTGTCAGACCTGTCCACACCCATACTGTACTCCAGTGTTAAACAGTGACAGATCCGTCCCCACCGATACTGTACCCCAGGGTTATACAGTGACCGACCCATCCCCCACCTCTACTGTATCCCGGTGTTATACAGTGACAGGTCCGTCCCCAGCCATACCGTACCCCGGTGTTATACAGTGTCAGAACTGTCCCCACCCATAATGTAGCCCAGTATTATACAGTGTCAGACCTCTCCCCACCGATACTGTACTCCAGTGATACACAGTGTCAGACCTGTCCCCACCCATAATGTACCCCCTTGTTATACAGTGTCAGACCTGTCCCCACCCATACCATACCCCGGTGTTAGACAGTGTCAGACCTGTCCACACCCATACTCTAGCCCAGTGTTATACAGTATCAGACCTCTCCCCACCCATACTTCAGCCCAGTGTTATACAGTGTCAGACCTGACCTCACGCATACTGTAAGCCGCTGTTATACAGTGTCAGACCTGTCCACACCCATACTGTACCCTGGTGTTATGCAGGGTCAGACCTGTCCCCACCCATACCGTACCCCGGTGTTAGACAGTGTCAGACCTGTCCGCACCCATACCGTAGCCCGGTGTTGTACAGTGTCAAACCTGTCCCCACCCATACTGTAACCAAGTGTTATTTAGTGTCAGACCTGTCCCCACCCATACTGGAGCCCAGTGTTATACAGTGTCAGACCTGTCCCCACCCATAATGTAGCACAGTGTTATACAGTGTCAGACCTGTCCACACCCATACTGTACCCTGGTGTTATACAGGGTCAGACCTGTCCCCACCCATACCGTACCCCGGTGTTGTACAGTGTCAAACCTGTCCCCACCCATACTGTAACCAAGTGTTATTTAGTGTCAGACCTGACCCCACCCATACTGGAACCCAGTGTTATACAGTGTCAGACCTGTCCCCACCCATACTGTAACCCAGTGTTATTTCGTGTCAGACCTCTCCCCACCCATACTGTTGCCCAGTGTTATACAATGTCAGACCTTTCCCCATCCATACAGTACCCCAGTGTTATACAGTGTCAGACCGCTCCCCACCCATACTGTTCTCCAGTGTTATATAGTGTCAGACCTGTCCCCACCCATACTGTACCCCGGTGTTATACAGTGTCAGACCTGTCCACACCCATACTGTACCCCGGTGTTATACAATGTCAAACCTGCCCACACCCATACCATGCCCCAGTGTTATACAGTGTCAGACCTGTCCACACCCATAATCTAGCCCAGTGTTATACAGTGTCAGACCTGTCCCCCCTACTGTAACCCAGTGTTATACAGTGTCAGAGCTCTCCCCTCCCATACCGTACCGCGGTGTTATACAGTGTCAGACCTGTCCCCACCCATAATGTAGCCCACGGTTATACAGTGTCAGACCTGTCCCCACCCATACCGTACCGCGGTGTTATACAGTGTCAGACCTGTCCCCACCCATAATGTAGCCCACGGTTATACAGTGTCAGACCTGTCCACACCCATACTGTACCCGGCTGTTATACAGTGTCGGACCTGTCCCCACCCATACCATACGCTGGTGTTATACAATGTCAGACCTGTCCCCACCCATAATGTACCCCGGTGTTACATAGTGTCAAACCTGCCCACACCCATACCATGCCCCAGTGTTATACAGTGTCAGACCTGTCCACACCCATACTCTAGCCCAGTGTTATACAGTGTCAGACCTGTCCCCCCTACTGTAACCCAGTGTTATACAGTGTCAGAGCTCTCCCCTCCCATACCGTACTGTGGTGTTATACAGTGTCAGACCTGTCCCCACCCATAATGTAGCCCACGGTTATACAGTGTCAGACCTGTCCACACCCATACTGTACCCGGCTGTTATACAGTGTCGGACCTGTCCCCACCCATACCGTACGCTGGTGTTATACAATGTCAGACCTGTCCCCACCCATACCGTACCGCGGCGTTATATAGTGTCAGACCTGTCCCCACCCATACTCTACCCCGGTGTTACATAGTGTCAAACCTGCCCACACCCATACCATGCCCCAGTGTTATACAGTGTCAGACCTGTCCACACTCATACTCTAGCCCAGTGTTATACAGTGTCAGACCTGTCCCCCCTACTGTAACCCAGTGTTATACAGTGTCAGAGCTCTCCCCTCCCATACCGTACCGCGGTGTTATACAGTGTCAGAACTGTCCCCACCCATAATGTAGCCCAGTATTATACAGTGTCAGACCTCTCCCCACAGATACTGTACTCCAGTGATACACAGTGTCAGACCTGTCCACACCCATACTGTACCCCCTTGTTATACAGTGTCAGACCTGTCCCCACCCATACCGTACCCCGGTGTTATACAGTGTCAGACCTGTGCCCACCCATAATGTAGCCCAGGGTTATACAGTGTCAGACCGCTCCCCACCCATACTGTACTCCAGTGTTACACAGTGTCAGAGCTATCCCCACCCATACTGTACCCCAGTGTTATACAGTGTCAGACCTGTCCCCACCAATACCATACCCCGGTGTTAGGCAGTGACAGACCTGTCCCCACCCGTACTGTACCCTAGTGTTATACAGTGTCAGACCTCTCCCCACACATACTGTATCCCAGTGTTATATAGTGTCAGACCTGTCCCCACCCATACTGTACCCCAGCATTATACAGTGTCAGACCTGTACACACCCATTCCGCACCCCGGTGTTATACACTGTCAGACCTCTACCCACCCATTCTGTACTCCAGTGTTATACAGTGTCAGACCTGTCCACACCCATACTGTACCCCGGTGTTATACAGTGTCAGACCTGTCCACACCCATACTGTACTCCAGTGTTATACATTGTCAGACCTGTCCACACCCATACTGTACTCCAGTGTTATACAGTGTCAGACCTGTCCACACCCATACTGTACCCCGGTGTTATACAGTGTCAGACCTGTCCACACCCATAATGTAGCCCAGTGTTATACAGTGTCAGACATGTCCACTCCCATACTGTACCCCGGTGTTATACATTGTCACAACTGTCCCCACGCATACCGTAACCCTGTGTTACATAGTGTCAGACCTGTCCCCACCCATACAGTAGCCCAGTGTTATACAGTGTCAGACCTGTCCCCAACCATCCTGTACCCCAGTGTTATACAGTGCCAGACCTCTCTACACCCATAATGTAGCCCAGTATTATACAGTGCCAGACCTCTCTACACCCATAATGTAGCCCAGTGTTATACAGTGTCAGACCTGTACGCACCCATGCTGTACTCCAGTGATACACAGTGTCAGACCTCTACTCACCCATACTGTACCCCGGTGTTATACAGTGTCAGAACTGTCCCCACCCATACCGTAACAAGGTGTTATATAGTGTCAGACCTGTCGACACCCATAATGTAGCCCAGTGTTATACAGTGTCAGACCTCTACTCACCCATACTGTACCCTAGTGTTATACAGTATCAGACCTCTGCCCACCCATACTGTACTCCCGTGTTATACAGTGTCAGACCTGTCCACACCCATACTGTACCATAGTGTAATACAGTGTCAGACCTGTCGACACCCATACTGTACCATAGTGTAATACAGTGTCAGACCTGTCCACACCCATACTGTACTCCAGTGTTAAACAGTGACAGATCCGTCCCCACCGATACTGTACCCCAGGGTTATACAGTGACCGACCCATCCCCCACCTCTACTGTATCCCGGTGTTATACAGTGACAGGTCCGTCCCCAGCCATACCGTACCCCGGTGTTATACAGTGTCAGAACTGTCCCCACCCATAATGTAGCCCAGTATTATACAGTGTCAGACCTCTCCCCACCGATACTGTACTCCAGTGATACACAGTGTCAGACCTGTCCCCACCCATAATGTACCCCCTTGTTATACAGTGTCAGACCTGTCCCCACCCATACCATACCCCGGTGTTAGACAGTGTCAGACCTGTCCACACCCATACTCTAGCCCAGTGTTATACAGTATCAGACCTCTCCCCACCCATACTTCAGCCCAGTGTTATACAGTGTCAGACCTGACCTCACGCATACTGTAAGCCGCTGTTATACAGTGTCAGACCTGTCCACACCCATACTGTACCCTGGTGTTATGCAGGGTCAGACCTGTCCCCACCCATACCGTACCCCGGTGTTAGACAGTGTCAGACCTGTCCGCACCCATACCGTAGCCCGGTGTTGTACAGTGTCAAACCTGTCCCCACCCATACTGTAACCAAGTGTTATTTAGTGTCAGACCTGTCCCCACCCATACTGGAGCCCAGTGTTATACAGTGTCAGACCTGTCCCCACCCATAATGTAGCACAGTGTTATACAGTGTCAGACCTGTCCACACCCATACTGTACCCTGGTGTTATACAGGGTCAGACCTGTCCCCACCCATACCGTACCCCGGTGTTGTACAGTGTCAAACCTGTCCCCACCCATACTGTAACCAAGTGTTATTTAGTGTCAGACCTGACCCCACCCATACTGGAACCCAGTGTTATACAGTGTCAGACCTGTCCCCACCCATACTGTAACCCAGTGTTATTTCGTGTCAGACCTCTCCCCACCCATACTGTAGCCCAGTGTTATACAATGTCAGACCTTTCCCCATCCATACAGTACCCCAGTGTTATACAGTGTCAGACCGCTCCCCACCCATACTGTTCTCCAGTGTTATATAGTGTCAGACCTGTCCCCACCCATACTGTACCCCGGTGTTATACAGTGTCAGACCTGTCCACACCCATACTGTACCCCGGTGTTATACAATGTCAAACCTGCCCACACCCATACCATGCCCCAGTGTTATACAGTGTCAGACCTGTCCACACCCATAATCTAGCCCAGTGTTATACAGTGTCAGACCTGTCCCCCCTACTGTAACCCAGTGTTATACAGTGTCAGAGCTCTCCCCTCCCATACCGTACCGCGGTGTTATACAGTGTCAGACCTGTCCCCACCCATAATGTAGCCCACGGTTATACAGTGTCAGACCTGTCCCCACCCATACCGTACCGCGGTGTTATACAGTGTCAGACCTGTCCCCACCCATAATGTAGCCCACGGTTATACAGTGTCAGACCTGTCCACACCCATACTGTACCCGGCTGTTATACAGTGTCGGACCTGTCCCCACCCATACCATACGCTGGTGTTATACAATGTCAGACCTGTCCCCACCCATAATGTACCCCGGTGTTACATAGTGTCAAACCTGCCCACACCCATACCATGCCCCAGTGTTATACAGTGTCAGACCTGTCCACACCCATACTCTAGCCCAGTGTTATACAGTGTCAGACCTGTCCCCCCTACTGTAACCCAGTGTTATACAGTGTCAGAGCTCTCCCCTCCCATACCGTACCGCGGTGTTATACAGTGTCAGACCTGTCCCCACCCATAATGTAGCCCACGGTTATACAGTGTCAGACCTGTCCCCACCCATAATGTAGCCCACGGTTATACAGTGTCAGACCTGTCCACACCCAAACTGTACCCGGCTGTTATACAATGTCAGACCTGTCCCCACCCATACCGTACCGTGGCGTTATATAGTGTCAGACCTGTCCCCACCCATAATGTAGCCCAGTGTTATACTTTGTCAGACCTGTCCACACCCATACTGTACCCCGGTGTTATACAGTTTCGGACCTGTCCCCACCCATACTGTAGCCCAGTGTTATACAGTGTCAGACCTTTCCCCACCCATACTGTACCCCAGTGTTATACAGTGTCAGACCTGTCCCCACCCATACTGTACCCCAGTGTTATACAGTGTCAGACCTGTCCCCAACTCATAAGGTAGCCCAGTGTTATACAGTGTCAGACCTGTCCCCACCCATACCTTACCCCAGTGTTATACAGTGTCAGACCTGTCCACACCCATACTCTATCCCGGTGTAACACCGTGACAGACGCGTCCCCATCAGTATCGTACCCCAGTGTTATACAGTGTCAGACCTGTCCCAACCCATACTGTACCCCGGTGTTATACAGTTTCAGACCTCTCCCCACCCATACCGTACCCCGGTGTTATACAGTGTCAGAACTGTCCCCACCCATACTGTACCCCGGAGTTATACAGTGTCAGACCTGTCCACACCCATACTGTACCCCGGAGTTATACAGTATCAGACCTGTCCCCACCCACACCGTACCCCGGTGTTAGACAGTGTCAGACCTGTCCGCACCCATACCGTAGCCCGGTGTTGTACAGTGTCAAACCTGTCCCCACCCATACTGTAACCGAGTGTTATTTAGTGTCAGACCTGTCCCCACCCATAATGTAGCCCAGTGTTATACTTTGTCAGACCTGTCCACACCCATTCTGTAGCCCAGTGTTATACAGTGTCAGACCTTTCCCCACCCATACTGTACCCCAGTGTTATACAGTGTCAGACCTGTCCCCACCCATACTGTACCCCAGTGTTATACAGTGTCAGACCTGTCCCCAACTCATAAGGTAGCCCAGTGTTATACAGTGTCAGACCTGTCCCCACCCATACCTTACCCCAGTGTTATACAGTGTCAGACCTGTCCACACCCATACTCTATCCCGGTGTAACACCGTGACAGACGCGTCCCCATCAGTATCGTACCCCAGTGTTATACAGTGTCAGACCTGTCCCAACCCATACTGTACCCCGGTGTTATACAGTTTCAGACCTCTCCCCACCCATACTGTACTCCAGTGTTATACAGTGTCAGACCTGTCCACACCCATACTCTATCCCGGTGTATCACAGTGACAGATGCGTCCCCATCCGTACCGTACCCTAGTATTATATAGTATCAGATCTGTCCCCACCCATACAGTAGCCCACTGATATACTGTGTCAGACCCGTCCCCACCGGTATCGTACCCCAGTGTTATATGGTGACAAACCTGTCCCCACCCATACTGTACCCTAGTGTTATACAGTATCAGACCTCTCCCCACCCATACTGTATTCCAGTGTTACACAGTGACTGATTCCTCCCCGCCGGTACTGTACCCCAGTGTTATACAGTGTCAGACCTGTCCACACCCATACTGTACCCCGGTGTAACACCGTGACAGACGCGTCCCCATCAGTATCGTACCCCAGTGTTATACAGTGTCAGACCTGTCCCAACCCATACTGTACCCCGGTGTTATACAGTTTCAGACCTCTCCCCACCCATACCGTACCCCGGTGTTATACAGTGTCAGAACTGTCCCCACCCATACTGTACCCCGGAGTTATACAGTGTCAGACCTGTCCACACCCATACTGTACCCCGGAGTTATACAGTGTCAGACCTGTCCACACCCATACTGTACTCCAGTGTTAAACAGTGACAGATCCGTCCCCACCGATACTGTACCCCAGGGTTATACAGTGACCGACCCATCCCCCACCTCTACTGTATCCCGGTGTTATACAGTGACAGGTCCGTCCCCAGCCATACCGTACCCCGGTGTTATACAGTGTCAGAACTGTCCCCACCCATAATGTAGCCCAGTATTATACAGTGTCAGACCTCTCCCCACCGATACTGTACTCCAGTGATACACAGTGTCAGACCTGTCCCCACCCATAATGTACCCCCTTGTTATACAGTGTCAGACCTGTCCCCACCCATACCATACCCCGGTGTTAGACAGTGTCAGACCTGTCCACACCCATACTCTAGCCCAGTGTTATACAGTATCAGACCTCTCCCCACCCATACTTCAGCCCAGTGTTATACAGTGTCAGACCTGACCTCACGCATACTGTAAGCCGCTGTTATACAGTGTCAGACCTGTCCACACCCATACTGTACCCTGGTGTTATGCAGGGTCAGACCTGTCCCCACCCATACCGTACCCCGGTGTTAGACAGTGTCAGACCTGTCCGCACCCATACCGTAGCCCGGTGTTGTACAGTGTCAAACCTGTCCCCACCCATACTGTAACCAAGTGTTATTTAGTGTCAGACCTGTCCCCACCCATACTGGAGCCCAGTGTTATACAGTGTCAGACCTGTCCCCACCCATAATGTAGCACAGTGTTATACAGTGTCAGACCTGTCCACACCCATACTGTACCCTGGTGTTATACAGGGTCAGACCTGTCCCCACCCATACCGTACCCCGGTGTTGTACAGTGTCAAACCTGTCCCCACCCATACTGTAACCAAGTGTTATTTAGTGTCAGACCTGACCCCACCCATACTGGAACCCAGTGTTATACAGTGTCAGACCTGTCCCCACCCATACTGTAACCCAGTGTTATTTCGTGTCAGACCTCTCCCCACCCATACTGTAGCCCAGTGTTATACAATGTCAGACCTTTCCCCATCCATACAGTACCCCAGTGTTATACAGTGTCAGACCGCTCCCCACCCATACTGTTCTCCAGTGTTATATAGTGTCAGACCTGTCCCCACCCATACTGTACCCCGGTGTTATACAGTGTCAGACCTGTCCACACCCATACTGTACCCCGGTGTTATACAATGTCAAACCTGCCCACACCCATACCATGCCCCAGTGTTATACAGTGTCAGACCTGTCCACACCCATAATCTAGCCCAGTGTTATACAGTGTCAGACCTGTCCCCCCTACTGTAACCCAGTGTTATACAGTGTCAGAGCTCTCCCCTCCCATACCGTACCGCGGTGTTATACAGTGTCAGACCTGTCCCCACCCATAATGTAGCCCACGGTTATACAGTGTCAGACCTGTCCCCACCCATACCGTACCGCGGTGTTATACAGTGTCAGACCTGTCCCCACCCATAATGTAGCCCACGGTTATACAGTGTCAGACCTGTCCACACCCATACTGTACCCGGCTGTTATACAGTGTCGGACCTGTCCCCACCCATACCATACGCTGGTGTTATACAATGTCAGACCTGTCCCCACCCATAATGTACCCCGGTGTTACATAGTGTCAAACCTGCCCACACCCATACCATGCCCCAGTGTTATACAGTGTCAGACCTGTCCACACCCATACTCTAGCCCAGTGTTATACAGTGTCAGACCTGTCCCCCCTACTGTAACCCAGTGTTATACAGTGTCAGAGCTCTCCCCTCCCATACCGTACTGTGGTGTTATACAGTGTCAGACCTGTCCCCACCCATAATGTAGCCCACGGTTATACAGTGTCAGACCTGTCCACACCCATACTGTACCCGGCTGTTATACAGTGTCGGACCTGTCCCCACCCATACCGTACGCTGGTGTTATACAATGTCAGACCTGTCCCCACCCATACCGTACCGCGGCGTTATATAGTGTCAGACCTGTCCCCACCCATACTCTACCCCGGTGTTACATAGTGTCAAACCTGCCCACACCCATACCATGCCCCAGTGTTATACAGTGTCAGACCTGTCCACACTCATACTCTAGCCCAGTGTTATACAGTGTCAGACCTGTCCCCCCTACTGTAACCCAGTGTTATACAGTGTCAGAGCTCTCCCCTCCCATACCGTACCGCGGTGTTATATAGTGTCAGACCTGTCCCCACCCATACTGTACCCCCTTGTTATACAGTGTCAGACCTCTCCCCACAGATACTGTACTCCAGTGATACACAGTGTCAGACCTGTCCACACCCATACTGTACCCCCTTGTTATACAGTGTCAGACCTGTCCCCACCCATACCGTACCCCGGTGTTATACAGTGTCAGACCTGTGCCCACCCATAATGTAGCCCAGGGTTATACAGTGTCAGACCGCTCCCCACCCATACTGTACTCCAGTGTTACACAGTGTCAGAGCTATCCCCACCCATACTGTACCCCAGTGTTATACAGTGTCAGACCTGTCCCCACCAATACCATACCCCGGTGTTAGGCAGTGACAGACCTGTCCCCACCCGTACTGTACCCTAGTGTTATACAGTGTCAGACCTCTCCCCACACATACTGTATCCCAGTGTTATATAGTGTCAGACCTGTCCCCACCCATACTGTACCCCAGCATTATACAGTGTCAGACCTGTACACACCCATTCCGCACCCCGGTGTTATACACTGTCAGACCTCTACCCACCCATTCTGTACTCCAGTGTTATACAGTGTCAGACCTGTCCACACCCATACTGTACCCCGGTGTTATACAGTGTCAGACCTGTCCACACCCATACTGTACTCCAGTGTTATACATTGTCAGACCTGTCCACACCCATACTGTACTCCAGTGTTATACAGTGTCAGACCTGTCCACACCCATACTGTACCCCGGTGTTATACAGTGTCAGACCTGTCCACACCCATAATGTAGCCCAGTGTTATACAGTGTCAGACATGTCCACTCCCATACTGTACCCCGGTGTTATACATTGTCACAACTGTCCCCACGCATACCGTAACCCTGTGTTACATAGTGTCAGACCTGTCCCCACCCATACAGTAGCCCAGTGTTATACAGTGTCAGACCTGTCCCCAACCATCCTGTACCCCAGTGTTATACAGTGCCAGACCTCTCTACACCCATAATGTAGCCCAGTATTATACAGTGCCAGACCTCTCTACACCCATAATGTAGCCCAGTGTTATACAGTGTCAGACCTGTACGCACCCATGCTGTACTCCAGTGATACACAGTGTCAGACCTCTACTCACCCATACTGTACCCCGGTGTTATACAGTGTCAGAACTGTCCCCACCCATACCGTAACAAGGTGTTATATAGTGTCAGACCTGTCGACACCCATAATGTAGCCCAGTGTTATACAGTGTCAGACCTCTACTCACCCATACTGTACCCTAGTGTTATACAGTATCAGACCTCTGCCCACCCATACTGTACTCCCGTGTTATACAGTGTCAGACCTGTCCACACCCATACTGTACCATAGTGTAATACAGTGTCAGACCTGTCGACACCCATACTGTACCATAGTGTAATACAGTGTCAGACCTGTCCACACCCATACTGTACTCCAGTGTTAAACAGTGACAGATCCGTCCCCACCGATACTGTACCCCAGGGTTATACAGTGACCGACCCATCCCCCACCTCTACTGTATCCCGGTGTTATACAGTGACAGGTCCGTCCCCAGCCATACCGTACCCCGGTGTTATACAGTGTCAGAACTGTCCCCACCCATAATGTAGCCCAGTATTATACAGTGTCAGACCTCTCCCCACCGATACTGTACTCCAGTGATACACAGTGTCAGACCTGTCCCCACCCATAATGTACCCCCTTGTTATACAGTGTCAGACCTGTCCCCACCCATACCATACCCCGGTGTTAGACAGTGTCAGACCTGTCCACACCCATACTCTAGCCCAGTGTTATACAGTATCAGACCTCTCCCCACCCATACTTCAGCCCAGTGTTATACAGTGTCAGACCTGACCTCACGCATACTGTAAGCCGCTGTTATACAGTGTCAGACCTGTCCACACCCATACTGTACCCTGGTGTTATGCAGGGTCAGACCTGTCCCCACCCATACCGTACCCCGGTGTTAGACAGTGTCAGACCTGTCCGCACCCATACCGTAGCCCGGTGTTGTACAGTGTCAAACCTGTCCCCACCCATACTGTAACCAAGTGTTATTTAGTGTCAGACCTGTCCCCACCCATACTGGAGCCCAGTGTTATACAGTGTCAGACCTGTCCCCACCCATAATGTAGCACAGTGTTATACAGTGTCAGACCTGTCCACACCCATACTGTACCCTGGTGTTATACAGGGTCAGACCTGTCCCCACCCATACCGTACCCCGGTGTTGTACAGTGTCAAACCTGTCCCCACCCATACTGTAACCAAGTGTTATTTAGTGTCAGACCTGACCCCACCCATACTGGAACCCAGTGTTATACAGTGTCAGACCTGTCCCCACCCATACTGTAACCCAGTGTTATTTCGTGTCAGACCTCTCCCCACCCATACTGTAGCCCAGTGTTATACAATGTCAGACCTTTCCCCATCCATACAGTACCCCAGTGTTATACAGTGTCAGACCGCTCCCCACCCATACTGTTCTCCAGTGTTATATAGTGTCAGACCTGTCCCCACCCATACTGTACCCCGGTGTTATACAGTGTCAGACCTGTCCACACCCATACTGTACCCCGGTGTTATACAATGTCAAACCTGCCCACACCCATACCATGCCCCAGTGTTATACAGTGTCAGACCTGTCCACACCCATAATCTAGCCCAGTGTTATACAGTGTCAGACCTGTCCCCCCTACTGTAACCCAGTGTTATACAGTGTCAGAGCTCTCCCCTCCCATACCGTACCGCGGTGTTATACAGTGTCAGACCTGTCCCCACCCATAATGTAGCCCACGGTTATACAGTGTCAGACCTGTCCCCACCCATACCGTACCGCGGTGTTATACAGTGTCAGACCTGTCCCCACCCATAATGTAGCCCACGGTTATACAGTGTCAGACCTGTCCACACCCATACTGTACCCGGCTGTTATACAGTGTCGGACCTGTCCCCACCCATACCATACGCTGGTGTTATACAATGTCAGACCTGTCCCCACCCATAATGTACCCCGGTGTTACATAGTGTCAAACCTGCCCACACCCATACCATGCCCCAGTGTTATACAGTGTCAGACCTGTCCACACCCATACTCTAGCCCAGTGTTATACAGTGTCAGACCTGTCCCCCCTACTGTAACCCAGTGTTATACAGTGTCAGAGCTCTCCCCTCCCATACCGTACCGCGGTGTTATACAGTGTCAGACCTGTCCCCACCCATAATGTAGCCCACGGTTATACAGTGTCAGACCTGTCCCCACCCATAATGTAGCCCACGGTTATACAGTGTCAGACCTGTCCACACCCAAACTGTACCCGGCTGTTATACAATGTCAGACCTGTCCCCACCCATACCGTACCGTGGCGTTATATAGTGTCAGACCTGTCCCCACCCATAATGTAGCCCAGTGTTATACTTTGTCAGACCTGTCCACACCCATACTGTACCCCGGTGTTATACAGTTTCGGACCTGTCCCCACCCATACTGTAGCCCAGTGTTATACAGTGTCAGACCTTTCCCCACCCATACTGTACCCCAGTGTTATACAGTGTCAGACCTGTCCCCACCCATACTGTACCCCAGTGTTATACAGTGTCAGACCTGTCCCCAACTCATAAGGTAGCCCAGTGTTATACAGTGTCAGACCTGTCCCCACCCATACCTTACCCCAGTGTTATACAGTGTCAGACCTGTCCACACCCATACTCTATCCCGGTGTAACACCGTGACAGACGCGTCCCCATCAGTATCGTACCCCAGTGTTATACAGTGTCAGACCTGTCCCAACCCATACTGTACCCCGGTGTTATACAGTTTCAGACCTCTCCCCACCCATACCGTACCCCGGTGTTATACAGTGTCAGAACTGTCCCCACCCATACTGTACCCCGGAGTTATACAGTGTCAGACCTGTCCACACCCATACTGTACCCCGGAGTTATACAGTATCAGACCTGTCCCCACCCACACCGTACCCCGGTGTTAGACAGTGTCAGACCTGTCCGCACCCATACCGTAGCCCGGTGTTGTACAGTGTCAAACCTGTCCCCACCCATACTGTAACCGAGTGTTATTTAGTGTCAGACCTGTCCCCACCCATAATGTAGCCCAGTGTTATACTTTGTCAGACCTGTCCACACCCATTCTGTAGCCCAGTGTTATACAGTGTCAGACCTTTCCCCACCCATACTGTACCCCAGTGTTATACAGTGTCAGACCTGTCCCCACCCATACTGTACCCCAGTGTTATACAGTGTCAGACCTGTCCCCAACTCATAAGGTAGCCCAGTGTTATACAGTGTCAGACCTGTCCCCACCCATACCTTACCCCAGTGTTATACAGTGTCAGACCTGTCCACACCCATACTCTATCCCGGTGTAACACCGTGACAGACGCGTCCCCATCAGTATCGTACCCCAGTGTTATACAGTGTCAGACCTGTCCCAACCCATACTGTACCCCGGTGTTATACAGTTTCAGACCTCTCCCCACCCATACTGTACTCCAGTGTTATACAGTGTCAGACCTGTCCACACCCATACTCTATCCCGGTGTATCACAGTGACAGATGCGTCCCCATCCGTACCGTACCCTAGTATTATATAGTATCAGATCTGTCCCCACCCATACAGTAGCCCACTGATATACTGTGTCAGACCCGTCCCCACCGGTATCGTACCCCAGTGTTATATGGTGACAAACCTGTCCCCACCCATACTGTACCCTAGTGTTATACAGTATCAGACCTCTCCCCACCCATACTGTATTCCAGTGTTACACAGTGACTGATTCCTCCCCGCCGGTACTGTACCCCAGTGTTATACAGTGTCAGACCTGTCCACACCCATACTGTACCCCGGTTTATACAGTGTCAAACCTGTCCTCACCCATACTGTTACCCAGTGTTATACAGTGTCAGACCTGTCCCCACCCATACCGTGCCCTGTGTTATACAGTGTCAGACCTCTCCCCACCCATACTGTAACCCAGTGTTATACAGTGTCAGACCTCTCCCCACCCATACTGCACCCCGGTGTTATACAGTTTCAGACCTCTACCCACCCATACTGTACTCCAGTGTTATACAGTGTCAGACCTGTCCTCACCCATACTGTTACCCAGTGTTATACAGTGTCAGACCTGTCCCCACCCATACCGTGCCCTGTGTTATACAGTGTCAGACCTGTCCCCAACCATGCTGTAACCAAGTGTTATACAGTGTCAGACCTCTCCCCACCCATACTGTAACCCAGTGTTATACAGTGTCAGACCTCTCCCCACCCATACTGCACCCCGGTGTTATACAGTTTCAGACCTCTACCCACCCATACTGTAGTCCAGTGTTATACAGTGACAGTCCTGTCCACACCCATACTCTATCCCGGTGTAACACCGTGACAGACGCGTCCCCATCAGTATCGTACCCCAGTGTTATACAGTGTCAGACCTGTCCCAACCCATACTGTACCCCGGTGTTATACAGTTTCAGACCTCTCCCCACCCATACTGTACTCCAGTGTTATACAGTGTCAGACCTGTCCACACCCATACTCTATCCCAGTGTAACACCGTGACAGACGCGTCCCCATCAGTATCGTACCCCAGTGTTATACAGTGTCAGACCTGTCCCAACCCATACTGTACCCCGGTGTTATACAGTTTCAGACCTCTCCCCACCCATACTGTACTCCAGTGTTATACAGTGTCAGACCTGTCCACACCCATACTCTATCCCAGTGTAACACCGTGACAGACGCGTCCCCATCAGTACCGTACCCCAGTGTTATACAGTGTCAGACCTGTCCCCACCCATAGCGTGCCCCGGTGTTATACAGTGTCAGACCTCTCCCCACCCATACTGTACTCCAGTGTTATACAGTGTCAGACCTGTCCACACCCATACTGTACCCCGGTGTTATACAGTGTCAGACCTGTCCCCACCCATACTGTACCTCGGTGTTATACAGTGTCAGACCTGTCCACACCCATACTGTACCCCGATGTTATACAATTTCAAACCTGCCAATCCCCTACCATGCCCCAGTGTTATACAGTGTCAGACCTGTCCACACCCATACTCTAGCCCAGTGTTATACTGTGTCAGACCTGTCCCCCCTACTGTAACCCAGTGTTATACAGTGTCAGAGCTCTCCCCTCCCATACCGTACACTGGTGTTATACAGTTTCAGACCTGTCCCCACCCATACCGTACCGCGGTGTTATACAGTGTCTGACCTGTCCCCACCCATAATGTAGCCCATGGTTATACAGTGTCAGACCTGTGCACACCCATACTGTACCCGGCTGTTATACAGTGTCGGACCTGTCCCCACCCATACAATGGCCCAGTGTTATACAGTGTCAGACCTGTCCCCACCGATAATGTTGCCCAGTGTTATACAGTGTCAGACCAGTCCTCACTCATATTCTACCCCAGTGTTATACAGTGTCAGACCTCTTCACACCTGTACTGTACCCCGGTGTTATACAGTGTCAGACCTGTCCCCACCTATACCGTACCCCTGTGTTATACGCTGCTAGACCTGTCCCCACCCATAATGTTGCCCAGTGTTATACAGTGTCAGACCAGTCCTCACTCATACTCTACCCCAGTGTTATACAGTGTCAGACCTGTCCACACCCATACTGTACCCCGGTGTAACACAGTGACAGACGCGTCCCCATCGGTACCGGACTCTAGTGTTATATAGTGTCGGACCTGTCCCCACCCATACTGGAGGCCAGTGTTATACAGTGACAGACCTGTCCCCACCCATACAGTAGCCCAATGTTATACAGTGTCAGACCCGTCCGCACCGGTACCATACCCCGAAGTAACACAGTGACAGACCTGTCCCCTGGTAGTGTACCCCGGTGTAATGCAGTGACACACGCATCCCCATTGGTACCGTACCCTAGTGTTATACAGTGTCAGACCTGTCCCCACCCATACCGTGCCCCGGTGTTATACAGTGTCAGACCTGTCCCCACCCATAATGTAGCCTAGTGTTATACAGTGTCAGACATGTCCACACCCATAATGTAAACCAGTGTTATACAGTGTCAGACCTGTCCCCACCCATACTGTACCCCGGAGTTATACAGTGTCAGACCTGTCCACACCCATACTGTACCCCGGTGTTATACAGTGTCGGACCTGTCCCCTCCCATACAGTAACAAGGTGCTATATAGTGTCAGACCCACCCATACTGTACTCCAGTGTTATACAGTGTCAGAGCTGTCCACACACATACGGTACCTGGTGTAATACAGTGTCAGACCTGTCCACACCCATACTGTACCCCGGTGTTATACAGTGTCGGACCTGTCCCCTCCCATACAGTAACAAGGTGCTATATAGTGTCAGACCTGTCCACACCCATACTGTACCCCGGTGTTATACATTGTCAGACCTGTCCCCACCCATACTGTAACCCAGTGTTATTTCGTGTCAGACCTCTCCCCACCCATACTGTAGCCCAGTGTTATACAATGTCAGACCTTTCCCCATCCATACAGTACCCCAGTGTTATACAGTGTCAGACCGCTCCCCACCCATACTGTTCTCCAGTGTTATATAGTGTCAGACCTGTCCCCACCCATACTGTACCCCGGTGTTATACAGTGTCAGACCTGTCCACACCCATACTGTACCCCGGTGTTATACAATGTCAAACCTGCCCACACCCATACCATGCCCCAGTGTTATACAGTGTCAGACCTGTCCACACCCATAATCTAGCCCAGTGTTATACAGTGTCAGACCTGTCCCCCCTACTGTAACCCAGTGTTATACAGTGTCAGAGCTCTCCCCTCCCATACCGTACCGCGGTGTTATACAGTGTCAGACCTGTCCCCACCCATAATGTAGCCCACGGTTATACAGTGTCAGACCTGTCCCCACCCATACCGTACCGCGGTGTTATACAGTGTCAGACCTGTCCCCACCCATAATGTAGCCCACGGTTATACAGTGTCAGACCTGTCCACACCCATACTGTACCCGGCTGTTATACAGTGTCGGACCTGTCCCCACCCATACCATACGCTGGTGTTATACAATGTCAGACCTGTCCCCACCCATAATGTACCCCGGTGTTACATAGTGTCAAACCTGCCCACACCCATACCATGCCCCAGTGTTATACAGTGTCAGACCTGTCCACACCCATACTCTAGCCCAGTGTTATACAGTGTCAGACCTGTCCCCCCTACTGTAACCCAGTGTTATACAGTGTCAGAGCTCTCCCCTCCCATACCGTACCGCGGTGTTATACAGTGTCAGACCTGTCCCCACCCATAATGTAGCCCACGGTTATACAGTGTCAGACCTGTCCCCACCCATAATGTAGCCCACGGTTATACAGTGTCAGACCTGTCCACACCCAAACTGTACCCGGCTGTTATACAATGTCAGACCTGTCCCCACCCATACCGTACCGTGGCGTTATATAGTGTCAGACCTGTCCCCACCCATAATGTAGCCCAGTGTTATACTTTGTCAGACCTGTCCACACCCATACTGTACCCCGGTGTTATACAGTTTCGGACCTGTCCCCACCCATACTGTAGCCCAGTGTTATACAGTGTCAGACCTTTCCCCACCCATACTGTACCCCAGTGTTATACAGTGTCAGACCTGTCCCCACCCATACTGTACCCCAGTGTTATACAGTGTCAGACCTGTCCCCAACTCATAAGGTAGCCCAGTGTTATACAGTGTCAGACCTGTCCCCACCCATACCTTACCCCAGTGTTATACAGTGTCAGACCTGTCCACACCCATACTCTATCCCGGTGTAACACCGTGACAGACGCGTCCCCATCAGTATCGTACCCCAGTGTTATACAGTGTCAGACCTGTCCCAACCCATACTGTACCCCGGTGTTATACAGTTTCAGACCTCTCCCCACCCATACTGTACTCCAGTGTTATACAGTGTCAGACCTGTCCACACCCATACTCTATCCCGGTGTATCACAGTGACAGATGCGTCCCCATCCGTACCGTACCCTAGTATTATATAGTATCAGATCTGTCCCCACCCATACAGTAGCCCACTGATATACTGTGTCAGACCCGTCCCCACCGGTATCGTACCCCAGTGTTATATGGTGACAAACCTGTCCCCACCCATACTGTACCCTAGTGTTATACAGTATCAGACCTCTCCCCACCCATACTGTATTCCAGTGTTACACAGTGACTGATTCCTCCCCGCCGGTACTGTACCCCAGTGTTATACAGTGTCAGAACTGTCCACACCCATACTGTACCCCGGTTTATACAGTGTCAAACCTGTCCTCACCCATACTGTTACCCAGTGTTATACAGTGTCAGACCTGTCCCCACCCATACCGTGCCCTGTGTTATACAGTGTCAGACCTCTCCCCACCCATACTGTAACCCAGTGTTATACAGTGTCAGACCTCTCCCCACCCATACTGCACCCCGGTGTTATACAGTTTCAGACCTCTACCCACCCATACTGTACTCCAGTGTTATACAGTGTCAGACCTGTCCTCACCCATACTGTTACCCAGTGTTATACAGTGTCAGACCTGTCCCCACCCATACCGTGCCCTGTGTTATACAGTGTCAGACCTGTCCCCAACCATGCTGTAACCAAGTGTTATACAGTGTCAGACCTCTCCCCACCCATACTGTAACCCAGTGTTATACAGTGTCAGACCTCTCCCCACCCATACTGCACCCCGGTGTTATACAGTTTCAGACCTCTACCCACCCATACTGTAGTCCAGTGTTATACAGTGACAGTCCTGTCCACACCCATACTCTATCCCGGTGTAACACCGTGACAGACGCGTCCCCATCAGTATCGTACCCCAGTGTTATACAGTGTCAGACCTGTCCCAACCCATACTGTACCCCGGTGTTATACAGTTTCAGACCTCTCCCCACCCATACTGTACTCCAGTGTTATACAGTGTCAGACCTGTCCACACCCATACTCTATCCCAGTGTAACACCGTGACAGACGCGTCCCCATCAGTATCGTACCCCAGTGTTATACAGTGTCAGACCTGTCCCAACCCATACTGTACCCCGGTGTTATACAGTTTCAGACCTCTCCCCACCCATACTGTACTCCAGTGTTATACAGTGTCAGACCTGTCCACACCCATACTCTATCCCAGTGTAACACCGTGACAGACGCGTCCCCATCAGTACCGTACCCCAGTGTTATACAGTGTCAGACCTGTCCCCACCCATAGCGTGCCCCGGTGTTATACAGTGTCAGACCTCTCCCCACCCATACTGTACTCCAGTGTTATACAGTGTCAGACCTGTCCACACCCATACTGTACCCCGGTGTTATACAGTGTCAGACCTGTCCCCACCCATACTGTACCTCGGTGTTATACAGTGTCAGACCTGTCCACACCCATACTGTACCCCGATGTTATACAATTTCAAACCTGCCAATCCCCTACCATGCCCCAGTGTTATACAGTGTCAGACCTGTCCACACCCATACTCTAGCCCAGTGTTATACTGTGTCAGACCTGTCCCCCCTACTGTAACCCAGTGTTATACAGTGTCAGAGCTCTCCCCTCCCATACCGTACACTGGTGTTATACAGTTTCAGACCTGTCCCCACCCATACCGTACCGCGGTGTTATACAGTGTCTGACCTGTCCCCACCCATAATGTAGCCCATGGTTATACAGTGTCAGACCTGTGCACACCCATACTGTACCCGGCTGTTATACAGTGTCGGACCTGTCCCCACCCATACAATGGCCCAGTGTTATACAGTGTCAGACCTGTCCCCACCGATAATGTTGCCCAGTGTTATACAGTGTCAGACCAGTCCTCACTCATATTCTACCCCAGTGTTATACAGTGTCAGACCTCTTCACACCTGTACTGTACCCCGGTGTTATACAGTGTCAGACCTGTCCCCACCTATACCGTACCCCTGTGTTATACGCTGCTAGACCTGTCCCCACCCATAATGTTGCCCAGTGTTATACAGTGTCAGACCAGTCCTCACTCATACTCTACCCCAGTGTTATACAGTGTCAGACCTGTCCACACCCATACTGTACCCCGGTGTAACACAGTGACAGACGCATCCCCATCGGTACCGGACTCTAGTGTTATATAGTGTCGGACCTGTCCCCACCCATACTGGAGGCCAGTGTTATACAGTGACAGACCTGTCCCCACCCATACAGTAGCCCAATGTTATACAGTGTCAGACCCGTCCGCACCGGTACCATACCCCGAAGTAACACAGTGACAGACCTGTCCCCTGGTAGTGTACCCCGGTGTAATGCAGTGACACACGCATCCCCATTGGTACCGTACCCTAGTGTTATACAGTGTCAGACCTGTCCCCACCCATACCGTGCCCCGGTGTTATACAGTGTCAGACCTGTCCCCACCCATAATGTAGCCTAGTGTTATACAGTGTCAGACATGTCCACACCCATAATGTAAACCAGTGTTATACAGTGTCAGACCTGTCCCCACCCATACTGTACCCCGGAGTTATACAGTGTCAGACCTGTCCACACCCATACTGTACCCCGGAGTTATACAGTATCAGACCTGTCCCCACCCACACCGTACCCCGGTGTTAGACAGTGTCAGACCTGTCCGCACCCATACCGTAGCCCGGTGTTGTACAGTGTCAAACCTGTCCCCACCCATACTGTAACCGAGTGTTATTTAGTGTCAGACCTGTCCCCACCCATAATGTAGCCCAGTGTTATACAGTGTCAGACCTGTCCACACCCATACTGTACCCCGGAGTTATACAGTGTCAGACCTGTCCCCAAGCATACCGTACCCCGGTGTTAGACAGTGTCAGACCTGTCCGCACCCATACCGTAGCCCGGTGTTGTACAGTGTCAAACCTGTCCCCACCCATACTGTAACCCAGTGTTATTTAGTGTCAGACCTGTCCCCACCCATACTCTATCCCGGTGTAACACCGTGACAGACGCGTCCCCATCAGTACCGTACCCCAGTGTTCTACAGTGTCAGACCTGTCCCCACCCATACCGTGCCCCGGTGTTATACAGTGTCAGACCTCTCCCCACCCATACTGTACTCCAGTGTTATATAGTGTCAGACCTGTCCCCACCCATACCGTACCCCCGTGTTATACAGTGTCAGACCTGTCCACACCCATACTGTACCCCGATGTTATACAATGTCAAACCTGCCCACACCCATACCATGCCCCAGTGTTATACAGTGTCAGACCTGTCCACACCCATACTCTAGCCCAGTGTTATACAGTATCAGACCTCTCCCCACCCATACTCCAGCCCAGTGTTATACAGTGTCAGACCTGACCTCACGCATACTGTATGCCGGTGTTATACAGTGTCAGACCTGTCCCCACCCATAATGTAGCACAGTGTTATACAGTGTCAGACCTGTCCACACCCATACTGTACCCTGGTGTTATACAGGGTCAGACCTGTCCCCACCCATACCGTACCCCGGTGTTAGACAGTGTCAGACCTGTCCACACCCATACTCTAGCCCAGTGTTATACAGTATCAGACCTCTCCCCACCCATACTTCAGCCCAGTGTTATACAGTGTCAGACCTGACCTCACGCATACTGTACCCTGGTGTTATACAGGGTCAGACCTGTCCACACCCATACTGTACCCTGGTGTTATACAGGGTCAGACCAGTCCCCACCCATACCGTACCCCGGTGTTAGACAGTGTCAGACCTGTCCGCACCCATACCGTAGCCCGGTGTTGTACAGTGTCAAACCTGTCCCCACCCATACTGTAACCAAGTGTTATTTAGTGTCAGACCTGTCCCCACCCATACTGGAGCCCAGTGTTATACAGTGTCAGACCTGTCCCCACCCATAATGTAGCACAGTGTTATACAGTGTCAGACCTGTCCACACCCATACTGTACCCTGGTGTTATACAGGGTCAGACCTGTCCCCACCCATACCGTACCCCGGTGTTAGACAGTGTCAGACCTGTCCACACCCATACTCTATCCCGGTGTATCACAGTGACAGATGCGTCCCCATCCGTACCGTACCCTAGTGTTATGTAGTATCAGATCTGTCCCCACCCATACAGTAGCCCACTGATATACTGTGTCAGACCAGTCCCCACCGGTATCGTACCCCAGTGTTATATGGTGACAAACCTGTCCCCACCCATACTGTACCCTAGTGTTATACAGTATCAGACCTGTCCCCACCCATAACGTGCCCTGTGTTATACAGTGTCAGACCTCTCCCCACCCATACTGTAACCCAGTGTTATACAGTGTCAGACCTCTCCCCACCCATACTGCACCCCGGTGTTATACAGTTTCAGACCTCTACCCACCCATACTGTACTCCAGTGTTATACAGTGACAGTCCTGTCCACACCCATACTCTATCCCGGTGTAACACCGTGACAGACGCGTCCCCATCAGTATCGTACCCCAGTGTTATACAGTGTCAGACCTGTCCCAACCCATACTGTACCCCGGTGTTATACAGTTTCAGACCTCTCCCCACCCATACTGTACTCCAGTGTTATACAGTGTCAGACCTGTCCACATCCATACTCTATCCCAGTGTAACACCGTGACAGACGCGTCTCCATCAGTACCGTACCCCAGTGTTATACAGTGTCAGACCTGTCCCCACCCATACCGTGCCCCGGTGTTATACAGTGTCAGACCTGTCCCCACCCATACTGTACCCCGGTGTTATACAGTGTCAGACCTGTCAACACCCATACTGTACCCCGATGTTATACAATTTCAAACCTGCCAATCCCCTACCATGCCCCAGTGTTATACAGTGTCAGACCTGTCCACACCCATACTCTAGCCCTGTGTTATACAGTGTCAGACCTGTCCCCCCTACTGTAACCCAGTGTTATACAGTGTCAGAGCTCTCCCCTCCCATACCGTACACTGGTGTTATACAGTGTCAGAACTGTCCCCACCCATACCGTACCGCGGTGTTATACAGTGTCTGACCTGTCCCCACCCATAATGTAGCCCACGGTTATACAGTGTCAGACCTGTGCACACCCATACTGTACCCGGCTGTTATACAGTGTCGGACCTGTCCCCACCCATACCGTACCCTGGTGTTATACAATGTTAGACCTGTCCCCACCCATACAATGGCCCAGTGTTATACAGTGTCAGACCTGTCCCCACCGATAATGTTGCCCAGTGTTATACAGTGTCAGACCAGTCCTCACTCATATTCTACCCCAGTGTTATACAGTGTCAGACCTCTTCACACCTGTACTGTACCCCGGTGTTATACAGTGTCAGACCTGTCCCCACCCATACCGTACCCCTGTGTTATACACTGCTAGACCTGACCCCACCCATAATGTTGCCCAGTGTTATACAGTGTCAGACCAGTCCTCACTCATACTCTACCCCAGTGTTATACAGTGTCAGACCTGTCCACACCCATACTGTACCCCGGTGTAACACAGTGACAGACGCGTCCCCATCGGTACCGGACTCTAGTGTTATATAGTGTCGGACCTCTCCCCACCCATACTGGAGGCCAGTGTTATACAGTGACAGACCTGTCCCCACCCATACAGTAGCCCAATGTTATACAGTGTCAGACCTGTCCACACCCATACTGTACCCGGCTGTTATACAGTGTCGGACCTGTGCCCACCCATAATGTACTCCGGTGTTACATAGTGTCAAACCTGCCCACACCCATACCATGCCCCAGTGTTATACAGTGTCAGACCTGTCCACACCCATACTCTAGCCCAGTGTTATACAGTGTCAGACCTGTCCCCCCCTACTGTAACCCAGTGTTATACAGTGTCAGTGCTCTCCCCTCCCATACCGTACCGCGGTGTTATACAGTGTCAGACCTGTCCCCACCCATAATGTAGCCCACGGTTATACAGTGTCAGACCTGTCCACACCCATACTGTACCCGGCTGTTATACAATGTCAGACCTGTCCCCACCCATACCGTACCGCGGCGTTATATAGTGTCAGACCTGTCCCCACCCATAATGTAGCCCAGTGTTATACTTTGTCAGACCTGTCCACACCCATACTGTACCCCGGTGTTATACAGTTTCGGACCTGTCCCCACCCATACTGTAGCCCAGTGTTATACAGTGTCAGACCTTTCCCCACCCATACTGTACCCCAGTGTTATACAGTGTCAGACCTGTCCCCACCCATACTGTACCCCAGTGTTATACAGTGTCAGACCTGTCCCCAACTCATAAGGTAGCCCAGTGTTATACAGTGTCAGACCTGTCCCCACCCATACCTTACCCCAGTGTTATACAGTGTCAGACCTGTCCACACCCATTCTGTACCCCGGTGTCATACAGTGTCAGACCTGTCCTCCCCCATACTGTTACCCAGTGTACATTGTGTCAGACCTGTCCCCACCCATACTGTACTCCAGTGTTATACCGTGTCAGACCTGTCCCCACCCATACTCTACTCCAGTGTTATACAGTGTCAGACCTGTCCACACCCATAGTCTATCCCGGTGTATCACAGTGACAGATGCGTCCCCATCCGTACCGTACCCTAGTGTTATATAGTATCAGATCTGTCCCCACCCATACAGTAGCCCACTGTTATACTGTGTCAGACCCGTCCCCACCGGTATCGTACCCCAGTGTTATATGGTGACAAACCTGTCCCCACCCATACTGTACCCTAGTGTTATACAGTATCAGACCTCTCCCCACCCATACTGTATTCCAGTGTTACACAGTGACTGAATCCTCCCCGCCGGTACTGTACCCCAGTGTTATACAGTGTCAAACCTGTCCTCACCCATACTGTTACCCAGTGTTATACAGTGTCAGACCTGTCCCCACCCATACCGTGCCCTGTGTTATACAGTGTCAGACCTGTCCCCAACCATGCTGTAACCAAGTGTTATACAGTGTCAGACCTCTCCCCACCCATACTGTAACCCAGTGTTATACAGTGTCAGACCTCTCCCCACCCATACTGCACCCCGGTGTTATACAGTTTCAGACCTCTACCCACCCATACTGTACTCCAGTGTTATACAGTGACAGTCCTGTCCACACCCATACTCTATCCCGGTGTAACACCGTGACAGACGCGTCCCCATCAGTATCGTACCCCAGTGTTATACAGTGTCAGACCTGTCCCAACCCATACTGTACCCCGGTGTTATACAGTTTCAGACCTCTCCCCACCCATACTGTACTCCAGTGTTATACAGTGTCAGACCTGTCCACACCCATACTCTATCCCAGTGTAACACCGTGACAGACGCGTCCCCATCAGTACCGTACCCCAGTGTTATACAGTGTCAGACCTCTCCCCACCCATACTGTACCCCAGTGTTATACAGTGTCAGACCTGTCCCCAACTCATAAGGTAGCCCAGTGTTATACAGTGTCAGACCTGTCCCCACCCATACCTTACCCCAGTGTTATACAGTGTCAGACCTGTCCACACCCATTCTGTACCCCGGTGTCATACAGTGTCAGACCTGTCCTCCCCCATACTGTTACCCAGTGTACATTGTGTCAGACCTGTCCCCACCCATACTGTACTCCAGTGTTATACCGTGTCAGACCTGTCCCCACCCATACTCTACTCCAGTGTTATACAGTGTCAGACCTGTCCACACCCATAGTCTATCCCGGTGTATCACAGTGACAGATGCGTCCCCATCCGTACCGTACCCTAGTGTTATATAGTATCAGATCTGTCCCCACCCATACAGTAGCCCACTGTTATACTGTGTCAGACCCGTCCCCACCGGTATCGTACCCCAGTGTTATATGGTGACAAACCTGTCCCCACCCATACTGTACCCTAGTGTTATACAGTATCAGACCTCTCCCCACCCATACTGTATTCCAGTGTTACACAGTGACTGAATCCTCCCCGCCGGTACTGTACCCCAGTGTTATACAGTGTCAAACCTGTCCTCACCCATACTGTTACCCAGTGTTATACAGTGTCAGACCTGTCCCCACCCATACCGTGCCCTGTGTTATACAGTGTCAGACCTGTCCCCAACCATGCTGTAACCAAGTGTTATACAGTGTCAGACCTCTCCCCACCCATACTGTAACCCAGTGTTATACAGTGTCAGACCTCTCCCCACCCATACTGCACCCCGGTGTTATACAGTTTCAGACCTCTACCCACCCATACTGTACTCCAGTGTTATACAGTGACAGTCCTGTCCACACCCATACTCTATCCCGGTGTAACACCGTGACAGACGCGTCCCCATCAGTATCGTACCCCAGTGTTATACAGTGTCAGACCTGTCCCAACCCATACTGTACCCCGGTGTTATACAGTTTCAGACCTCTCCCCACCCATACTGTACTCCAGTGTTATACAGTGTCAGACCTGTCCACACCCATACTCTATCCCAGTGTAACACCGTGACAGACGCGTCCCCATCAGTACCGTACCCCAGTGTTATACAGTGTCAGACCTCTCCCCACCCATACTGTACTCCAGTGTTATACAGTGACAGTCCTCTCCACACCCATACTCTATCCCGGTGTAACACCGTGTCAGACGCGTCCCCATCAGTATCGTACCCCAGTGTTATACAGTGTCAGAACTGTCCCAACCCATACTGTACCCCGGTGTTATACAGTTTCAGACCTCTCCCCACCCATACTGTACTCCAGTGTTATACAGTGTCAGACCTGTCCACACCCATACTCTATCCCAGTGTAACACCGTGACAGACGCGTCCCCATCAGTACCGTACCCCAGTGTTATACAGTGTCAGACCTGTCCCCACCCATACCGTGCCCCGGTGTTATACAGTGTCAGACCTCTCCCCACCCATACTGTACTCCAGTGTTATACAGTGTCAAACCTGTCCACACCCATACTGTACCCCGGTGTTATACAGTGTCAGACCTGTCCCCACCCATACTGTACCTCGGTGTTATACAGTGTCAGACCTGTCCACACCCATACTGTACCCCGATGTTATACAATTTCAAACCTGCCAATCCCCTACCATGCCCCAGTGTTATACAGTGTCAGACCTGTCCACACCCATACTCTAGCCCAGTGTTATACTGTGTCAGACCTGTCCCCCCTACTGTAACCCAGTGTTATACAGTGTCAGAGCTCTCCCCTCCCATACCGTACATTGGTGTTATACAGTGTCAGACCTGTCCCCACCCATACCGTACCGCGGTGTTATACAGTGTCTGACCTGTCCCCACCCATACCGTACCGCGGTGTTATACAGTGTCTGACCTGTCCCCACCCATAATGTAGCCCATGGTTATACAGTGCCAGACCTGTGCACACCCATACTGTACCCGGCTGTTATACAGTGTCGGACCTGTCCCCACCCATACAATGGCCCAGTGTTATACAGTGTCAGACCTGTCCCCACCGATAATGTTGCCCAGTGTTATACAGTGTCAGACCAGTCCTCACTCATATTCTACCCCAGTGTTATACAGTGTCAAACCTCTTCACACCTGTACTGTACCCCGGTGTTATACAGTGTCAGACCTGTCCCCACCCATACCGTACCCCTGTGTTATACACTGCTAGACCTGTCCCCACCCATAATGTTGCCCAGTGTTATACAGTGTCAGACCAGTCCTCACTCATACTCTACCCCAGTGTTATACAGTGTCAGACCTGTCCACACCCATACTGTACCCCGGTGTAACACAGTGACAGACGCGTCCCCATCGGTACCGGACTCTAGTGTTATATAGTGTCGGACCTGTCCCCACCCATACTGGAGGCCAGTGTTATACAGTGACAGACCTGTCCCCACCCATACAGTAGCCCAATGTTATACAGTGTCAGACCCGTCCGCACCGGTACCATACCCCGAAGTAACACAGTGACAGACCTGTCCCCTGGTAGTGTACCCCGGTGTAATGCAGTGACACACGCATCCCCATTGGTACCGTACCCTAGTGTTATACAGTGTCAGACCTGTCCCCACCCATACCGTGCCCCGGTGTTATACAGTGTCAGACCTGTCCCCACCCATAATGTAGCCTAGTGTTATACAGTGTCAGACATGTCCACACCCATAATGTAAACCAGTGTTATACAGTGTCAGACCTGTCCCCACCCATACTGTACCCCGGAGTTATACAGTGTCAGACCTGTCCACACCCATACTGTACCCCGGAGTTATACAGTATCAGACCTGTCCCCACCCACACCGTACCCCGGTGTTAGACAGTGTCAGACCTGTCCGCACCCATACCGTAGCCCGGTGTTGTACAGTGTCAAACCTGTCCCCACCCATACTGTAACCGAGTGTTATTTAGTGTCAGACCTGTCCCCACCCATAATGTAGCCCAGTGTTATACAGTGTCAGACCTGTCCACACCCATACTGTACCCCGGAGTTATACAGTGTCAGACCTGTCCCCAAGCATACCGTACCCCGGTGTTAGACAGTGTCAGACCTGTCCGCACCCATACCGTAGCCCGGTGTTGTACAGTGTCAAACCTGTCCCCACCCATACTGTAACCGAGTGTTATTTAGTGTCAGACCTGTCCCCACCCATACTGTAGCCCAGTGTTATGCACTGTCAGACCTGTCCCCACCCATGCTGTAACCCAGTGTTATTTAGTGTCAGACCTGTCCCCACCCATACTCTATCCCGGTGTAACACCGTGACAGACGCGTCCCCATCAGTACCGTACCCCAGTGTTCTACAGTGTCAGACCTGTCCCCACCCATACCGTGCCCCGGTGTTATACAGTGTCAGACCTCTCCCCACCCATACTGTACTCCAGTGTTATATAGTGTCAGACCTGTCCCCACCCATACCGTACCCCCGTGTTATACAGTGTCAGACCTGTCCACACCCATACTGTACCCCGATGTTATACAATGTCAAACCTGCCCACACCCATACCATGCCCCAGTGTTATACAGTGTCAGACCTGTCCACACCCATACTCTAGCCCAGTGTTATACAGTATCAGACCTCTCCCCACCCATACTCCAGCCCAGTGTTATACAGTGTCAGACCTGACCTCACGCATACTGTATGCCGGTGTTATACAGTGTCAGACCTGTCCCCACCCATAATGTAGCACAGTGTTATACAGTGTCAGACCTGTCCACACCCATACTGTACCCTGGTGTTATACAGGGTCAGACCTGTCCCCACCCATACCGTACCCCGGTGTTAGACAGTGTCAGACCTGTCCAAACCCATACTCTAGCCCAGTGTTATACAGTATCAGACCTCTCCCCACCCATACTTCAGCCCAGTGTTATACAGTGTCAGACCTGACCTCACGCATACTGTACCCTGGTGTTATACAGGGTCAGACCTGTCCACACCCATACTGTACCATGGTGTTATACAGGGTCAGACCTGTCCCCACCCATACCGTACCCCGGTGTTAGACAGTGTCAGACCTGTCCCCACCCATACCGTACCCCTGTGTTATACACTGCTAGACCTGTCCCCACCCATAATGTTGCCCAGTGTTATACAGTGTCAGACCAGTCCTCACTCATACTCTACCCCAGTGTTATACAGTGTCAGACCTGTCCACACCCATACTGTACCCCGGTGTAACACAGTGACAGACGCGTCCCCATCGGTACCGGACTCTAGTGTTATATAGTGTCGGACCTGTCCCCACCCATACTGGAGGCCAGTGTTATACAGTGACAGACCTGTCCCCACCCATACAGTAGCCCAATGTTATACAGTGTCAGACCCGTCCGCACCGGTACCATACCCCGAAGTAACACAGTGACAGACCTGTCCCCTGGTAGTGTACCCCGGTGTAATGCAGTGACACACGCATCTCCATTGGTACCGTACCCTAGTGTTATACAGTGTCAGACCTCTCCCCACCCATACTGTACTCCAGTGTTATATAGTGTCAGACCTGTCCCCACCCATACCGTACCCCCGTGTTATACAGTGTCAGACCTGTCCACACCCATACTGTACCCCGATGTTATACAATGTCAAACCTGCCCACACCCATACCATGCCCCAGTGTTATACAGTGTCAGACCTGTCCACACCCATACTCTAGCCCAGTGTTATACAGTATCAGACCTCTCCCCACCCATACTCCAGCCCAGTGTTATACAGTGTCAGACCTGACCTCACGCATACTGTATGCCGGTGTTATACAGTGTCAGACCTGTCCCCACCCATAATGTAGCACAGTGTTATACAGTGTCAGACCTGTCCACACCCATACTGTACCCTGGTGTTATACAGGGTCAGACCTGTCCCCACCCATACCGTACCCCGGTGTTAGACAGTGTCAGACCTGTCCACACCCATACTCTAGCCCAGTGTTATACAGTATCAGACCTCTCCCCACCCATACTTCAGCCCAGTGTTATACAGTGTCAGACCTGACCTCACGCATACTGTACCCTGGTGTTATACAGGGTCAGACCTGTCCACACCCATACTGTACCCTGGTGTTATACAGGGTCAGACCTGTCCCCACCCATACCGTACCCCGGTGTTAGACAGTGTCAGACCTGTCCGCACCCATACCGTAGCCCGGTGTTGTACAGTGTCAAACCTGTCCCCACCCATACTGTAACCAAGTGTTATTTAGTGTCAGACCTGTCCCCACCCATACTGGAGCCCAGTGTTATACAGTGTCAGACCTGTCCCCACCCATAATGTAGCACAGTGTTATACAGTGTCAGACCTGTCCACACCCATACTGTACCCTGGTGTTATACAGGGTCAGACCTGTCCCCACCCATACCGTACCCCGGTGTTAGACAGTGTCAGACCTGTCCGCACCCATACCGTAGCCCGGTGTTGTACAGTGTCAAACCTGTCCCCACCCATACTGTAACCAAGTGTTATTTAGTGTCAGACCTGTCCCCACCCATACTGGATCCCAGTGTTATACAGTGTCAGACCTGTCCCCACCCATACTGTAACCCAGTGTTATTTCGTGTCAGACCTCTACCCACCCATACTGTAGCCCAGTGTTATACAATGTCAGACCTTTCCCCATCCATACAGTACCCCAGTGTTATACAGTGTCAGACCTCTCCCCACCCATACTGTTCTCCAGTGTTATATAGTGTCAGACCTGTCCCCACCCATACTGTACCCCGGTGTTATACAGTGTCAGACCTGTCCACACCCATACTGTACCCCGACGTTATACAATGTCAAACCTGCCCACACCCATACCATGCCCCAGTGTTATACAGTGTCAGACCTGTCCACACCCATACTCTAGCCCAGTGTTATACAGTGTCAGACCTGTCCCCCCTACTGTAACCCAGTGTTATACAGTGTCAGAGCTCTCCCCTCCCATACCGTACTGTGGTGTTATACAGTGTCAGACCTGTCCCCACCCATAATGTAGCCCACGGTTATACAGTGTCAGACCTGTCCCCACCCATACCGTACCGCGGTGTTATTCAGTGTCAGACCTGTCCCCACCCATAATGTAGCCCACGGTTATACAGTGTCAGACCTGTCCACACCCATACTGTACCCGGCTGTTATACAGTGTCGGACCTGTCCCCACCCATACCGTACGCTGGTGTTATACAATGTCAGACCTGTCCCCACCCATACCGTACCGCGGCGTTATATAGTGTCAGACCTGTCCCCACCCATACTGTACCCCGGTGTTATACAGTGTCAGACCTGTCCCCACCCATACTCTACCCCGGTGTTACATAGTGTCAAACCTGCCCACACCCATACCATGCCCCAGTGTTATACAGTGTCAGACCTGTCCACACCCATACTCTAGCCCAGTGTTATACAGTGTCAGACCTGTCCCCCCTACTGTAACCCAGTGTTATACAGTGTCAGAGCTCTCCCCTCCCATACCGTACCGCGGTGTTATACAGTGTCAGACCTGTCCCCACCCATAATGTAGCCCACGGTTATACAGTGTCGGACCTGTTCCCACCCATACCGTACCCTGGTGTTATACAATGTCAGACCTGTCCCCACCCATACCGTACCGCGGCGTTATATAGTGTCAGACCTGTCCCCACCCATAATGTAGCCCAGTGTTATACTTTGTCAGACCTGTCCACACCCATACTGTAGCCCAGTGTTATACAGTGTCAGACCTTTCCCCACCCATACTGTACCCCAGTGTTATACAGTGTCAGACCTGTCCCCACCCATACTGTACCCCAGTGTTATACAGTGTCAGACCTGTCCCCAACTCATAAGGTAGCCCAGTGTTATACAGTGTCAGACCTGTCCCCACCCATACCTTACCCCAGTGTTATACAGTGTCAGACCTGTCCACACCCATTCTGTACCCCGGTGTCATACAGTGTCAGACCTGTCCTCCCCCATACTGTTACCCAGTGTACATTGTGTCAGACCTGTCCCCACCCATACTGTACTCCGGTGTTATACCGTGTCAGACCTGTCCCCACCCATACTCTACTCCAGTGTTATACAGTGTCAGACCTGTCCACACCCATACTCTATCCCGGTGTATCAAAGTGACAGATGCGTCCCCATCCGTACCGTACCCTAGTGTTATATAGTATCAGATCTGTCCCCACCCATACAGTAGCCCACTGTTATACTGTGTCAGACCCGTCCCCACCGGTATCGTACCCCAGTGTTATATGGTGACAAACCTGTCCCCACCCATACTGTACCCTAGTGTTATACAGTATCAGACCTCTCCCCACCCATACTGTATTCCAGTGTTACACAGTGACTGATTCCTCCCCGCCGGTACTGTACCCCAGTGTTATACAGTGTCTGACCTGTCCCCACCCATAATGTAGCCCACGGTTATACAGTGTCAGACCTGTGCACACCCATACTGTACCCGGCTGTTATACAGTGTCGGACCTGTCCCCACCCATACCGTACCCTGGTGTTATACAATGTTAGACCTGTCCCCACCCATACAATGGCCCAGTGTTATACAGTGTCAGACCTGTCCCCACCGATAATGTTGCCCAGTGTTATACAGTGTCAGACCAGTCCTCACTCATATTCTACCCCAGTGTTATACAGTGTCAGACCTCTTCACACCTGTACTGTACCCCGGTGTTATACAGTGTCAGACCTGTCCCCACCCATACCGTACCCCTGTGTTATACACTGCTAGACCTGTCCCCACCCATAATGTTGCCCAGTGTTATACAGTGTCAGACCAGTCCTCACTCATACTCTACCCCAGTGTTATACAGTGTCAGACCTGTCCACACCCATACTGTACCCCGGTGTAACACAGTGACAGACGCGTCCCCATCGGTACCGGACTCCAGTGTTATATAGTGTCAGACCTGTCCCCACCCATACCGTACCCCCGTGTTATACAGTGTCAGACCTGTCCACACCCATACTGTACCCCGATGTTATACAGTGTCAGACCTGTCCCCACCCATACCGTACCCCCGTGTTATACAGTGTCAGACCTCTCCCCACCCATACTGTACTCCAGTGTTATATAGTGTCAGACCTGTCCCCACCCATACCGTACCCCCGTGTTATACAGTGTCAGACCTGTCCACACCCATACTGTACCCCGATGTTATACAATGTCAAACCTGCCCACACCCATACCATGCCCCAGTGTTATACAGTGTCAGACCTGTCCACACCCATACTCTAGCCCAGTGTTATACAGTATCAGACCTCTCCCCACCCATACTCCAGCCCAGTGTTATACAGTGTCAGACCTGACCTCACGCATACTGTATGCCGGTGTTATACAGTGTCAGACCTGTCCCCACCCATAATGTAGCACAGTGTTATACAGTGTCAGACCTGTCCACACCCATACTGTACCCTGGTGTTATACAGGGTCAGACCTGTCCCCACCCATACCGTACCCCGGTGTTAGACAGTGTCAGACCTGTCCACACCCATACTCTAGCCCAGTGTTATACAGTATCAGACCTCTCCCCACCCATACTTCAGCCCAGTGTTATACAGTGTCAGACCTGACCTCACGCATACTGTACCCTGGTGTTATACAGGGTCAGACCTGTCCACACCCATACTGTACCCTGGTGTTATACAGGGTCAGACCTGTCCCCACCCATACCGTACCCCGGTGTTAGACAGTGTCAGACCTGTCCGCACCCATACCGTAGCCCGGTGTTGTACAGTGTCAAACCTGTCCCCACCCATACTGTAACCAAGTGTTATTTAGTGTCAGACCTGTCCCCACCCATACTGGAGCCCAGTGTTATACAGTGTCAGACCTGTCCCCACCCATAATGTAGCACAGTGTTATACAGTGTCAGACCTGTCCACACCCATACTGTACCCTGGTGTTATACAGGGTCAGACCTGTCCCCACCCATACCGTACCCCGGTGTTAGACAGTGTCAGACCTGTCCGCACCCATACCGTAGCCCGGTGTTGTACAGTGTCAAACCTGTCCCCACCCATACTGTAACCAAGTGTTATTTAGTGTCAGACCTGTCCCCACCCATACTGGATCCCAGTGTTATACAGTGTCAGACCTGTCCTCACCCATACTGTAACCCAGTGTTATTTCGTGTCAGACCTCTACCCACCCATACTGTAGCCCAGTGTTATACAATGTCAGACCTTTCCCCATCCATACAGTACCCCAGTGTTATACAGTGTCAGACCTCTCCCCACCCATACTGTTCTCCAGTGTTATATAGTGTCAGACCTGTCCCCACCCATACTGTACCCCGGTGTTATACAGTGTCAGACCTGTCCACACCCATACTGTACCCCGACGTTATACAATGTCAAACCTGCCCACACCCATACCATGCCCCAGTGTTATACAGTGTCAGACCTGTCCACACCCATACTCTAGCCCAGTGTTATACAGTGTCAGACCTGTCCCCCCTACTGTAACCCAGTGTTATACAGTGTCAGAGCTCTCCCCTCCCATACCGTACTGTGGTGTTATACAGTGTCAGACCTGTCCCCACCCATAATGTAGCCCACGGTTATACAGTGTCAGACCTGTCCCCACCCATACCGTACCGCGGTGTTATTCAGTGTCAGCCCTGTCCCCACCCATAATGTAGCCCACGGTTATACAGTGTCAGACCTGTCCACACCCATACTGTACCCGGCTGTTATACAGTGTCGGACCTGTCCCCACCCATACCGTACGCTGGTGTTATACAATGTCAGACCTGTCCCCACCCATACCGTACCGCGGCGTTATATAGTGTCAGACCTGTCCCCACCCATACTGTACCCCGGTGTTATACAGTGTCAGACCTGTCCCCACCCATACTCTACCCCGGTGTTACATAGTGTCAAACCTGCCCACACCCATACCATGCCCCAGTGTTATACAGTGTCAGACCTGTCCACACTCATACTCTAGCCCAGTGTTATACAGTGTCAGACCTGTCCCCCCTACTGTAACCCAGTGTTATACAGTGTCAGAGCTCTCCCCTCCCATACCGTACCGCGGTGTTATACAGTGTCAGACCTGTCCCCACCCATAATGTAGCCCACGGTTATACAGTGTCAGACCTGTCCACACCCATACTGTACCCGGCTGTTATACAGTGTCGGACCTGTTCCCACCCATACCGTACCCTGGTGTTATACAATGTCAGACCTGTCCCCACCCATACCGTACCGCGGCGTTATATAGTGTCAGACCTGTCCCCACCCATAATGTAGCCCAGTGTTATACTTTGTCAGACCTGTCCACACCCATACTGTAGCCCAGTGTTATACAGTGTCAGACCTTTCCCCACCCATACTGTACCCCAGTGTTATACAGTGTCAGACCTGTCCCCACCCATACTGTACCCCAGTGTTATACAGTGTCAGACCTGTCCCCAACTCATAAGGTAGCCCAGTGTTATACAGTGTCAGACCTGTCCCCACCCATACCTTACCCCAGTGTTATACAGTGTCAGACCTGTCCACACCCATTCTGTACCCCGGTGTCATACAGTGTCAGACCTGTCCTCCCCCATACTGTTACCCAGTGTACATTGTGTCAGACCTGTCCCCACCCATACTGTACTCCGGTGTTATACCGTGTCAGACCTGTCCCCACCCATACTCTACTCCAGTGTTATACAGTGTCAGACCTGTCCACACCCATACTCTATCCCGGTGTATCACAGTGACAGATGCGTCCCCATCCGTACCGTACCCTAGTGTTATATAGTATCAGATCTGTCCCCACCCATACAGTAGCCCACTGTTATACTGTGTCAGACCCGTCCCCACCGGTATCGTACCCCAGTGTTATATGGTGACAAACCTGTCCCCACCCATACTGTACCCTAGTGTTATACAGTATCAGACCTCTCCCCACCCATACTGTATTCCAGTGTTACACAGTGACTGATTCCTCCCCGCCGGTACTGTACCCCAGTGTTATACAGTGTCTGACCTGTCCCCACCCATAATGTAGCCCACGGTTATACAGTGTCAGACCTGTGCACACCCATACTGTACCCGGCTGTTATACAGTGTCGGACCTGTCCCCACCCATACCGTACCCTGGTGTTATACAATGTTAGACCTGTCCCCACCCATACAATGGCCCAGTGTTATACAGTGTCAGACCTGTCCCCACCGATAATGTTGCCCAGTGTTATACAGTGTCAGACCAGTCCTCACTCATATTCTACCCCAGTGTTATACAGTGTCAGACCTCTTCACACCTGTACTGTACCCCGCTGTTATACAGTGTCAGACCTGTCCCCACCCATACCGTACCCCTGTGTTATACACTGCTAGACCTGTCCCCACCCATAATGTTGCCCAGTGTTATACAGTGTCAGACCAGTCCTCACTCATACTCTACCCCAGTGTTATACAGTGTCAGACCTGTCCACACCCATACTGTACCCCGGTGTAACACAGTGACAGACGCGTCCCCATCGGTACCGGACTCCAGTGTTATATAGTGTCAGACCTGTCCCCACCCATACCGTACCCCCGTGTTATACAGTGTCAGACCTGTCCACACCCATACTGTACCCCGATGTTATACAATGTCAAACCTGCCCACACCCATACCATGCCCCAGTGTTATACAGTGTCAGACCTGTCCACACCCATACTCTAGCCCAGTGTTATACAGTATCAGACCTCTCCCCACCCATACTCCAGCCCAGTGTTATACAGTGTCAGACCTGACCTCACGCATACTGTATGCCGGTGTTATACAGTGTCAGACCTGTCCCCACCCATAATGTAGCACAGTGTTATACAGTGTCAGACCTGTCCACACCCATACTGTACCCTGGTGTTATACAGGGTCAGACCTGTCCCCACCCATACCGTACCCCGGTGTTAGACAGTGTCAGACCTGTCCACACCCATACTCTAGCCCAGTGTTATACAGTATCAGACCTCTCCCCACCCATACTTCAGCCCAGTGTTATACAGTGTCAGACCTGACCTCACGCATACTGTACCCTGGTGTTATACAGGGTCAGACCTGTCCACACCCATACTGTACCCTGGTGTTATACAGGGTCAGACCTGTCCCCACCCATACCGTACCCCGGTGTTAGACAGTGTCAGACCTGTCCGCACACATACCGTAGCCCGGTGTTGTACAGTGTCAAACCTGTCCCCACCCATACTGTAACCAAGTGTTATTTAGTGTCAGACCTGTCCCCACCCATACTGGAGCCCAGTGTTATACAGTGTCAGACCTGTCCCCACCCATAATGTAGCACAGTGTTATACAGTGTCAGACCTGTCCACACCCATACTGTACCCTGGTGTTATACAGGGTCAGACCTGTCCCCACCCATACCGTACCCCGGTGTTAGACAGTGTCAGACCTGTCCGCACCCATACCGTAGCCCGGTGTTGTACAGTGTCAAACCTGTCCCCACCCATACTGTAACCAAGTGTTATTTAGTGTCAGACCTGTCCCCACCCATACTGGATCCCAGTGTTATACAGTGTCAGACCTGTCCCCACCCATACTGTAACCCAGTGTTATTTCGTGTCAGACCTCTACCCACCCATACTGTAGCCCAGTGTTATACAGTGTCAGACCTGTCCCCACCCATAATGTAGCACAGTGTTATACAGTGTCAGACCTGTCCACACCCATACTGTACCCTGGTGTTATACAGGGTCAGACCTGTCCCCACCCAGACCGTACCCCCGTGTTATACAGTGTCAGACCTGTCCACACCCATACTGTACCCCGATGTTATACAGTGTCAGACCTGTCCCCACCCATACCGTACCCCCGTGTTATACAGTGTCAGACCTCTCCCCACCCATACTGTACTCCAGTGTTATATAGTGTCAGACCTGTCCCCACCCATACCGTACCCCCGTGTTATACAGTGTCAGACCTGTCCACACCCATACTGTACCCCGATGTTATACAATGTCAAACCTGCCCACACCCATACCATGCCCCAGTGTTATACAGTGTCAGACCTGTCCACACCCATACTCTAGCCCAGTGTTATACAGTATCAGACCTCTCCCCACCCATACTCCAGCCCAGTGTTATACAGTGTCAGACCTGACCTCACGCATACTGTATGCCGGTGTTATACAGTGTCAGACCTGTCCCCACCCATAATGTAGCACAGTGTTATACAGTGTCAGACCTGTCCACACCCATACTGTACCCTGGTGTTATACAGGGTCAGACCTGTCCCCACCCATACCGTACCCCGGTGTTAGACAGTGTCAGACCTGTCCACACCCATACTCTAGCCCAGTGTTATACAGTATCAGACCTCTCCCCACCCATACTTCAGCCCAGTGTTATACAGTGTCAGACCTGACCTCACGCATACTGTACCCTGGTGTTATACAGGGTCAGACCTGTCCACACCCATACTGTACCCTGGTGTTATACAGGGTCAGACCTGTCCCCACCCATACCGTACCCCGGTGTTAGACAGTGTCAGACCTGTCCGCACCCATACCGTAGCCCGGTGTTGTACAGTGTCAAACCTGTCCCCACCCATACTGTAACCAAGTGTTATTTAGTGTCAGACCTGTCCCCACCCATACTGGAGCCCAGTGTTATACAGTGTCAGACCTGTCCCCACCCATAATGTAGCACAGTGTTATACAGTGTCAGACCTGTCCACACCCATACTGTACCCTGGTGTTATACAGGGTCAGACCTGTCCCCACCCATACCGTACCCCGGTGTTAGACAGTGTCAGACCTGTCCGCACCCATACCGTAGCCCGGTGTTGTACAGTGTCAAACCTGTCCCCACCCATACTGTAACCAAGTGTTATTTAGTGTCAGACCTGTCCCCACCCATACTGGATCCCAGTGTTATACAGTGTCAGACCTGTCCTCACCCATACTGTAACCCAGTGTTATTTCGTGTCAGACCTCTACCCACCCATACTGTAGCCCAGTGTTATACAATGTCAGACCTTTCCCCATCCATACAGTACCCCAGTGTTATACAGTGTCAGACCTCTCCCCACCCATACTGTTCTCCAGTGTTATATAGTGTCAGACCTGTCCCCACCCATACTGTACCCCGGTGTTATACAGTGTCAGACCTGTCCACACCCATACTGTACCCCGACGTTATACAATGTCAAACCTGCCCACACCCATACCATGCCCCAGTGTTATACAGTGTCAGACCTGTCCACACCCATACTCTAGCCCAGTGTTATACAGTGTCAGACCTGTCCCCCCTACTGTAACCCAGTGTTATACAGTGTCAGAGCTCTCCCCTCCCATACCGTACTGTGGTGTTATACAGTGTCAGACCTGTCCCCACCCATAATGTAGCCCACGGTTATACAGTGTCAGACCTGTCCACACCCATACTGTACCCGGCTGTTATACAGTGTCGGACCTGTCCCCACCCATACCGTACGCTGGTGTTATACAATGTCAGACCTGTCCCCACCCATACCGTACCGCGGCGTTATATAGTGTCAGACCTGTCCCCACCCATACTCTACCCCGGTGTTACATAGTGTCAAACCTGCCCACACCCATACCATGCCCCAGTGTTATACAGTGTCAGACCTGTCCACACTCATACTCTAGCCCAGTGTTATACAGTGTCAGACCTGTCCCCCCTACTGTAACCCAGTGTTATACAGTGTCAGAGCTCTCCCCTCCCATACCGTACCGCGGTGTTATACAGTGTCAGACCTGTCCCCACCCATAATGTAGCCCACGGTTATACAGTGTCAGACCTGTCCACACCCATACTGTACCCGGCTGTTATACAGTGTCGGACCTGTTCCCACCCATACCGTACCCTGGTGTTATACAATGTCAGACCTGTCCCCACCCATACCGTACCGCGGCGTTATATAGTGTCAGACCTGTCCCCACCCATAATGTAGCCCAGTGTTATACTTTGTCAGACCTGTCCACACCCATACTGTAGCCCAGTGTTATACAGTGTCAGACCTTTCCCCACCCATACTGTACCCCAGTGTTATACAGTGTCAGACCTGTCCCCACCCATACTGTACCCCAGTGTTATACAGTGTCAGACCTGTCCCCAACTCATAAGGTAGCCCAGTGTTATACAGTGTCAGACCTGTCCCCACCCATACCTTACCCCAGTGTTATACAGTGTCAGACCTGTCCACACCCATTCTGTACCCCGGTGTCATACAGTGTCAGACCTGTCCTCCCCCATACTGTTACCCAGTGTACATTGTGTCAGACCTGTCCCCACCCATACTGTACTCCGGTGTTATACCGTGTCAGACCTGTCCCCACCCATACTCTACTCCAGTGTTATACAGTGTCAGACCTGTCCACACCCATACTCTATCCCGGTGTATCACAGTGACAGATGCGTCCCCATCCGTACCGTACCCTAGTGTTATATAGTATCAGATCTGTCCCCACCCATACAGTAGCCCACTGTTATACTGTGTCAGACCCGTCCCCACCGGTATCGTACCCCAGTGTTATATGGTGACAAACCTGTCCCCACCCATACTGTACCCTAGTGTTATACAGTATCAGACCTCTCCCCACCCATACTGTATTCCAGTGTTACACAGTGACTGATTCCTCCCCGCCGGTACTGTACCCCAGTGTTATACAGTGTCTGACCTGTCCCCACCCATAATGTAGCCCACGGTTATACAGTGTCAGACCTGTGCACACCCATACTGTACCCGGCTGTTATACAGTGTCGGACCTGTCCCCACCCGTACCGTACCCTGGTGTTATACAATGTTAGACCTGTCCCCACCCATACAATGGCCCAGTGTTATACAGTGTCAGACCTGTCCCCACCGATAATGTTGCCCAGTGTTATACAGTGTCAGACCAGTCCTCACTCATATTCTACCCCAGTGTTATACAGTGTCAGACCTCTTCACACCTGTACTGTACCCCGGTGTTATACAGTGTCAGACCTGTCCCCACCCATACCGTACCCCTGTGTTATACACTGCTAGACCTGTCCCCACCCATAATGTTGCCCAGTGTTATACAGTGTCAGACCAGTCCTCACTCATACTCTACCCCAGTGTTATACAGTGTCAGACCTGTCCACACCCATACTGTACCCCGGTGTAACACAGTGACAGACGCGTCCCCATCGGTACCGGACTCCAGTGTTATATAGTGTCAGACCTGTCCCCACCCATACCGTACCCCCGTGTTATACAGTGTCAGACCTGTCCACACCCATACTGTACCCCGATGTTATACAATGTCAAACCTGCCCACACCCATACCATGCCCCAGTGTTATACAGTGTCAGACCTGTCCACACCCATACTCTAGCCCAGTGTTATACAGTATCAGACCTCTCCCCACCCATACTCCAGCCCAGTGTTATACAGTGTCAGACCTGACCTCACGCATACTGTATGCCGGTGTTATACAGTGTCAGACCTGTCCCCACCCATAATGTAGCACAGTGTTATACAGTGTCAGACCTGTCCACACCCATACTGTACCCTGGTGTTATACAGGGTCAGACCTGTCCCCACCCATACCGTACCCCGGTGTTAGACAGTGTCAGACCTGTCCACACCCATACTCTAGCCCAGTGTTATACAGTATCAGACCTCTCCCCACCCATACTTCAGCCCAGTGTTATACAGTGTCAGACCTGACCTCACGCATACTGTACCCTGGTGTTATACAGGGTCAGACCTGTCCACACCCATACTGTACCCTGGTGTTATACAGGGTCAGACCTGTCCCCACCCATACCGTACCCCGGTGTTAGACAGTGTCAGACCTGTCCGCACCCATACCGTAGCCCGGTGTTGTACAGTGTCAAACCTGTCCCCACCCATACTGTAACCAAGTGTTATTTAGTGTCAGACCTGTCCCCACCCATACTGGAGCCCAGTGTTATACAGTGTCAGACCTGTCCCCACCCATAATGTAGCACAGTGTTATACAGTGTCAGACCTGTCCACACCCATACTGTACCCTGGTGTTATACAGGGTCAGACCTGTCCCCACCCATACCGTACCCCGGTGTTAGACAGTGTCAGACCTGTCCGCACCCATACCGTAGCCCGGTGTTGTACAGTGTCAAACCTGTCCCCACCCATACTGTAACCAAGTGTTATTTAGTGTCAGACCTGTCCCCACCCATACTGGATCCCAGTGTTATACAGTGTCAGACCTGTCCCCACCCATACTGTAACCCAGTGTTATTTCGTGTCAGACCTCTACCCACCCATACTGTAGCCCAGTGTTATACAGTGTCAGACCTGTCCCCACCCATAATGTAGCACAGTGTTATACAGTGTCAGACCTGTCCACACCCATACTGTACCCTGGTGTTATACAGGGTCAGACCTGTCCCCACCCATACCGTACCCCGGTGTTAGACAGTGTCAGACCTGTCCGCACCCATACCGTAGCCCGGTGTTGTACAGTGTCAAACCTGTCCCCACCCATACTGTAACCAAGTGTTATTTAGTGTCAGACCTGTCCCCACCCATACTGTAGCCCAGTGTTATGCACTGTCAGACCTGTCCCCACCCATACTGGATCCCAGTGTTATACAGTGACAGTCCTGTCCACACCCATACTCTATCCCGGTGTAACACCGTGACAGACGCGTCCCCATCAGTATCGTACCCCAGTGTTATACAGTGTCAGACCTGTCCCAACCCATACTGTACCCCGGTGTTATACAGTTTCAGACCTCTCCCCACCCATACTGTACTCCAGTGTTATACAGTGTCAGACCTGTCCACACCCATACTCTATCCCAGTGTAACACCGTGACAGACGCGTCCCCATCAGTACCGTACCCCAGTGTTATACAGTGTCAGACCTCTCCCCACCCATACTGTACTCCAGTGTTATACAGTGACAGTCCTGTCCACACCCATACTCTATCCCGGTGTAACACCGTGACAGACGCGTCCCCATCAGTATCGTACCCCAGTGTTATACAGTGTCAGACCTGTCCCAACCCATACTGTACCCCGGTGTTATACAGTTTCAGACCTCTCCCCACCCATACTGTACTCCAGTGTTATACAGTGTCAGACCTGTCCACACCCATACTCTATCCCAGTGTAACACCGTGACAGACGCGTCCCCATCAGTACCGTACCCCAGTGTTATACAGTGTCAGACCTGTCCCCACCCATACCGTGCCCCGGTGTTATACAGTGTCAGACCTCTCCCCACCCATACTGTACTCCAGTGTTATACAGTGTCAGACCTGTCCACACCCATACTGTACCCCGGTGTTATACAGTGTCAGACCTGTCCCCACCCATACTGTATCTCGGTGTTATACAGTGTCAGACCTGTCCACACCCATACTGTACCCCGATGTTATACAATTTCAATCCTGCCAATCCCCTACCATGCCCCAGTGTTATACAGTGTCAGACCTGTCCACACCCATACTCTAGCCCAGTGTTATACTGTGTCAGACCTGTCCCCCCTACTGTAACCCAGTGTTATACAGTGTCAGAGCTCTCCCCTCCCATACCGTACACTGGTGTTATACAGTGTCAGACCTGTCCCCACCCATACCGTACCGCGGTGTTATACAGTGTCTGACCTGTCCCCACCCATAATGTAGCCCATGGTTATACAGTGTCAGACCTGTGCACACCCATACTGTACCCGGCTGTTATACAGTGTCGGACCTGTCCCCACCCATACAATGGCCCAGTGTTATACAGTGTCAGACCTGTCCCCACCGATAATGTTGCCCAGTGTTATACAGTGTCAGACCAGTCCTCACTCATATTCTACCCCAGTGTTATACAGTGTCAGACCTCTTCACACCTGTACTGTACCCCGGTGTTATACAGTGTCAGACCTGTCCTCACCCATACCGTACCCCTGTGTTATACACTGCTAGACCTGTCCCCACCCATAATGTTGCCCAGTGTTATACAGTGTCAGACCAGTCCTCACTCATACTCTACCCCAGTGTTATACAGTGTCAGACCTGTCCACACCCATACTGTACCCCGGTGTAACACAGTGACAGACGCGTCCCCATCGGTACCGGACTCTAGTGTTATATAGTGTCGGACCTGTCCCCACCCATACTGGAGGCCAGTGTTATACAGTGACAGACCTGTCCCCACCCATACAGTAGCCCAATGTTATACAGTGTCAGACCCGTCCGCACCGGTACCATACCCCGAAGTAACACAGTGACAGACCTGTCCCCTGGTAGTGTACCCCGGTGTAATGCAGTGACACACGCATCTCCATTGGTACCGTACCCTAGTGTTATACAGTGTCAGACCTCTCCCCACCCATACTGTACTCCAGTGTTATATAGTGTCAGACCTGTCCCCACCCATACCGTACCCCCGTGTTATACAGTGTCAGACCTGTCCACACCCATACTGTACCCCGATGTTATACAATGTCAAACCTGCCCACACCCATACCATGCCCCAGTGTTATACAGTGTCAGACCTGTCCACACCCATACTCTAGCCCAGTGTTATACAGTATCAGACCTCTCCCCACCCATACTCCAGCCCAGTGTTATACAGTGTCAGACCTGACCTCACGCATACTGTATGCCGGTGTTATACAGTGTCAGACCTGTCCCCACCCATAATGTAGCACAGTGTTATACAGTGTCAGACCTGTCCACACCCATACTGTACCCTGGTGTTATACAGGGTCAGACCTGTCCCCACCCATACCGTACCCCGGTGTTAGACAGTGTCAGACCTGTCCACACCCATACTCTAGCCCAGTGTTATACAGTATCAGACCTCTCCCCACCCATACTTCAGCCCAGTGTTATACAGTGTCAGACCTGACCTCACGCATACTGTACCCTGGTGTTATACAGGGTCAGACCTGTCCACACCCATACTGTACCCTGGTGTTATACAGGGTCAGACCTGTCCCCACCCATACCGTACCCCGGTGTTAGACAGTGTCAGACCTGTCCGCACCCATACCGTACCCCTGTGTTATACACTGCTAGACCTGTCCCCACCCATAATGTTGGCCAGTGTTATACAGTGTCAGACCAGTCCTCACTCATACTCTACCCCAGTGTTATACAGTGTCAGACCTGTCCACACCCATACTGTACCCCGGTGTAACACAGTGACAGACGCGTCCCCATCGGTACCGGACTCTAGTGTTATATAGTGTCGGACCTGTCCCCACCCATACTGGAGGCCATTGTTATACAGTGACAGACCTGTCCCCACCCATACAGTAGCCCAATGTTATACAGTGTCAGACCCGTCCGCACCGGTACCATACCCCGAAGTAACACAGTGACAGACCTGTCCCCTGGTAGTGTACCCCGGTGTAATGCAGTGACACACGCATCCCCATTGGTACCGTACCCTAGTGTTATACAGTGTCAGACCTGTCCCCACCCATACCGTGCCCCGGTGTTATACAGTGTCAGACCTGTCCCCACCCATAATGTAGCCTAGTGTTATACAGTGTCAGACATGTCCACACCCATAATGTAAACCAGTGTTATACAGTGTCAGACCTGTCCCCACCCATGCTGTACCCCGGAGTTATACAGTGTCAGACCTGTCCACACCCATACTGTACCCCGGAGTTATACAGTATCAGACCTGTCCCCACCCACACCGTACCCCGGTGTTAGACAGTGTCAGACCTGTCCGCACCCATACCGTAGCCCGGTGTTGTACAGTGTCAAACCTGTCCCCACCCATACTGTAACCGAGTGTTATTTAGTGTCAGGCCTGTCCCCACCCATAATGTAGCCCAGTGTTATACAGTGTCAGACCTGTCCACACCCATACTGTACCCCGGAGTTATACAGTGTCAGACCTGTCCCCAAGCATACCGTACCCCGGTGTTAGACAGTGTCAGACCTGTCCGCACCCATACCGTAGCCCGGTGTTGTACAGTGTCAAACCTGTCCCCACCCATACTGTAACCGAGTGTTATTTAGTGTCAGACCTGTCCCCACCCATACTGTAGCCCAGTGTTATGCACTGTCAGACCTGTCCCCACCCATGCTGTAACCCAGTGTTATTTAGTGTCAGACCTGTCCCCACCCATACTCTATCCCGGTGTAACACCGTGACAGACGCGTCCCCATCAGTACCGTACCCCAGTGTTCTACAGTGTCAGACCTGTCCCCACCCATACCGTGCCCCGGTGTTATACAGTGTCAGACCTCTCCCCACCCATACTGTACTCCAGTGTTATATAGTGTCAGACCTGTCCCCACCCATACCGTACCCCCGTGTTATACAGTGTCAGACCTGTCCACACCCATACTGTACCCCGATGTTATACAATGTCAAACCTGCCCACACCCATACCATGCCCCAGTGTTATACAGTGTCAGACCTGTCCACACCCATACTCTAGCCCAGTGTTATACAGTATCAGACCTCTCCCCTCCCATACTCCAGCCCAGTGTTATACAGTGTCAGACCTGACCTCACGCATACTGTATGCCGGTGTTATACAGTGTCAGACCTGTCCCCACCCATAATGTAGCACAGTGTTATACAGTGTCAGACCTGTCCACACCCATACTGTACCCTGGTGTTATACAGGGTCAGACCTGTCCCCACCCATACCGTACCCCGGTGTTAGACAGTGTCAGACCTGTCCACACCCATACTCTAGCCCAGTGTTATACAGTATCAGACCTCTCCCCACCCATACTTCAGCCCAGTGTTATACAGTGTCAGACCTGACCTCACGCATACTGTACCCTGGTGTTATACAGGGTCAGACCTGTCCACACCCATACTGTACCCTGGTGTTATACAGGGTCAGACCTGTCCCCACCCATACCGTACCCCGGTGTTAGACAGTGTCAGACCTGTCCACACCCATACTGTACCCCGACGTTATACAATGTCAAACCTGCCCACACCCATACCATGCCCCAGTGTTATACAGTGTCAGACCTGTCCACACCCATACTCTAGCCCAGTGTTATACAGTGTCAGACCTGTCCCCCCTACTGTAACCCAGTGTTATACAGTGTCAGAGCTCTCCCCTCCCATACCGTACCGCGGTGTTATACAGTGTCAGACCTGTCCCCACCCATAATGTAGCCCACGGTTATACAGTGTCAGACCTGTCCACACCCATACTGTACCCGGCTGTTATACAGTGTCGGACCTGTTCCCACCCATACCGTACCCTGGTGTTATACAATGTCAGACCTGTCCCCACCCATACCGTACCGCGGCGTTATATAGTGTCAGACCTGTCCCCACCCATAATGTAGCCCAGTGTTATACTTTGTCAGACCTGTCCACACCCATACTGTAGCCCAGTGTTATACAGTGTCAGACCTTTCCCCACCCATACTGTACCCCAGTGTTATACAGTGTCAGACCTGTCCCCACCCATACTGTACCCCAGTGTTATACAGTGTCAGACCTGTCCCCAACTCATAAGGTAGCCCAGTGTTATACAGTGTCAGACCTGTCCCCACCCATACCTTACCCCAGTGTTATACAGTGTCAGACCTGTCCACACCCATTCTGTACCCCGGTGTCATACAGTGTCAGACCTGTCCTCCCCCATACTGTTACCCAGTGTACATTGTGTCAGACCTGTCCCCACCCATACTGTACTCCAGTGTTATACCGTGTCAGACCTGTCCCCACCCATACTCTACTCCAGTGTTATACAGTGTCAGACCTGTCCACACCCATACTCTATCCCGGTGTATCACAGTGACAGATGCGTCCCCATCCGTACCGTACCCTAGTGTTATATAGTATCAGATCTGTCCCCACCCATACAGTAGCCCACTGTTATACTGTGTCAGACCCGTCCCCACCGGTATCGTACCCCAGTGTTATATGGTGACAAACCTGTCCCCACCCATACTGTACCCTAGTGTTATACAGTATCAGACCTCTCCCCACCCATACTGTATTCCAGTGTTACACAGTGACTGATTCCTCCCCGCCGGTACTGTACCCCAGTGTTATACAGTGTCTGATCTGTCCCCACCCATAATGTAGCCCACGGTTATACAGTGTCAGACCTGTGCACACCCATACTGTACCCGGCTGTTATACAGTGTCGGACCTGTCCCCACCCATACCGTACCCTGGTGTTATACAATGTTAGACCTGTCCCCACCCATACAATGGCCCAGTGTTATACAGTGTCAGACCTGTCCCCACCGATAATGTTGCCCAGTGTTATACAGTGTCAGACCAGTCCTCACTCATATTCTACCCCAGTGTTATACAGTGTCAGACCTCTTCACACCTGTACTGTACCCCGGTGTTATACAGTGTCAGACCTGTCCCCACCCATACCGTACCCCTGTGTTATACACTGCTAGACCTGTCCCCACCCATAATGTTGCCCAGTGTTATACAGTGTCAGACCAGTCCTCACTCATACTCTACCCCAGTGTTATACAGTGTCAGACCTGTCCACACCCATACTGTACCCCGGTGTAACACAGTGACAGACGCGTCCCCATCGGTACCGGACTCTAGTGTTATATAGTGTCGGACCTGTCCCCACCCATACTGGAGCCCAGTGTTATACAGTGACAGACCTGTCCCCACCCATACAGTAGCCCAATGTTATACAGTGTCAGACCCGTCCGCACCGGTACCATACCCCGAAGTAACACAGTGACAGACCTGTCCCCTGGTAGTGTACCCCGGTGTAATGCAGTGACACACGCATCCCCATTGGTACCGTACCCTAGTGTTATACAGTGTCAGACCTGTCCCCACCCATACCGTGCCCCGGTGTTATACAGTGTCAGACCTGTCCCCACCCATAATGTAGCCTAGTGTTATACAGTGTCAGACATGTCCACACCCATAATGTAAACCAGTGTTATACAGTGTCAGACCTGTCCCCACCCATACTGTACCCCGGAGTTATACAGTGTCAGACCTGTCCACACCCATACTGTACCCCGGAGTTATACAGTATCAGACCTGTCCCCACCCATACCGTACCCCGGTGTTAGACAGTGTCAGACCTGTCCACACCCATACTCTAGCCCAGTGTTATACAGTATCAGACCTCTCCCCACCCATACTTCAGCCCAGTGTTATACAGTGTCAGACCTGACCTCACGCATACTGTACCCTGGTGTTATACAGGGTCAGACCTGTCCACACCCATACTGTACCCTGGTGTTATACAGGGTCAGACCTGTCCCCACCCATACCGTACCCCGGTGTTAGACAGTGTCAGACCTGTCCGCACCCATACCGTACCCCTGTGTTATACACTGCTAGACCTGTCCCCACCCATAATGTTGCCCAGTGTTATACAGTGTCAGACCAGTCCTCACTCATACTCTACCCCAGTGTTATACAGTGTCAGACCTGTCCACACCCATACTGTACCCCGGTGTAACACAGTGACAGACGCGTCCCCATCGGTACCGGACTCTAGTGTTATATAGTGTCGGACCTGTCCCCACCCATACTGGAGGCCATTGTTATACAGTGACAGACCTGTCCCCACCCATACAGTAGCCCAATGTTATACAGTGTCAGACCCGTCCGCACCGGTACCATACCCCGAAGTAACACAGTGACAGACCTGTCCCCTGGTAGTGTACCCCGGTGTAATGCAGTGACACACGCATCCCCATTGGTACCGTACCCTAGTGTTATACAGTGTCAGACCTGTCCCCACCCATACCGTGCCCCGGTGTTATACAGTGTCAGACCTGTCCCCACCCATAATGTAGCCTAGTGTTATACAGTGTCAGACATGTCCACACCCATAATGTAAACCAGTGTTATACAGTGTCAGACCTGTCCCCACCCATACTGTACCCCGGAGTTATACAGTGTCAGACCTGTCCACACCCATACTGTACCCCGGAGTTATACAGTATCAGACCTGTCCCCACCCACACCGTACCCCGGTGTTAGACAGTGTCAGACCTGTCCGCACCCATACCGTAGCCCGGTGTTGTACAGTGTCAAACCTGTCCCCACCCATACTGTAACCGAGTGTTATTTAGTGTCAGGCCTGTCCCCACCCATAATGTAGCCCAGTGTTATACAGTGTCAGACCTGTCCACACCCATACTGTACCCCGGAGTTATACAGTGTCAGACCTGTCCCCAAGCATACCGTACCCCGGTGTTAGACAGTGTCAGACCTGTCCGCACCCATACCGTAGCCCGGTGTTGTACAGTGTCAAACCTGTCCCCACCCATACTGTAACCGAGTGTTATTTAGTGTCAGACCTGTCCCCACCCATACTGTAGCCCAGTGTTATGCACTGTCAGACCTGTCCCCACCCATGCTGTAACCCAGTGTTATTTAGTGTCAGACCTGTCCCCACCCATACTCTATCCCGGTGTAACACCGTGACAGACGCGTCCCCATCAGTACCGTACCCCAGTGTTCTACAGTGTCAGACCTGTCCCCACCCATACCGTGCCCCGGTGTTATACAGTGTCAGACCTCTCCCCACCCATACTGTACTCCAGTGTTATATAGTGTCAGACCTGTCCCCACCCATACCGTACCCCCGTGTTATACAGTGTCAGACCTGTCCACACCCATACTGTACCCCGATGTTATACAATGTCAAACCTGCCCACACCCATACCATGCCCCAGTGTTATACAGTGTCAGACCTGTCCACACCCATACTCTAGCCCAGTGTTATACAGTATCAGACCTCTCCCCACCCATACTCCAGCCCAGTGTTATACAGTGTCAGACCTGACCTCACGCATACTGTATGCCGGTGTTATACAGTGTCAGACCTGTCCCCACCCATAATGTAGCACAGTGTTATACAGTGTCAGACCTGTCCACACCCATACTGTACCCTGGTGTTATACAGGGTCAGACCTGTCCCCACCCATACTGTACCCCGGTGTTAGACAGTGTCAGACCTGTCCACACCCATACTCTAGCCCAGTGTTATACAGTATCAGACCTCTCCCCACCCATACTTCAGCCCAGTGTTATACAGTGTCAGACCTGACCTCACGCATACTGTACCCTGGTGTTATACAGGGTCAGACCTGTCCACACCCATACTGTACCCTGGTGTTATACAGGGTCAGACCTGTCCCCACCCATACCGTACCCCGGTGTTAGACAGTGTCAGACCTGTCCACACCCATACTGTACCCCGACGTTATACAATGTCAAACCTGCCCACACCCATACCATGCCCCAGTGTTATACAGTGTCAGACCTGTCCACACCCATACTCTAGCCCAGTGTTATACAGTGTCAGACCTGTCCCCCCTACTGTAACCCAGTGTTATACAGTGTCAGAGCTCTCCCCTCCCATACCGTACCGCGGTGTTATACAGTGTCAGACCTGTCCCCACCCATAATGTAGCCCACGGTTATACAGTGTCAGACCTGTCCACACCCATACTGTACCCGGCTGTTATACAGTGTCGGACCTGTTCCCACCCATACCGTACCCTGGTGTTATACAATGTCAGACCTGTCCCCACCCATACCGTACCGCGGCGTTATATAGTGTCAGACCTGTCCCCACCCATAATGTAGCCCAGTGTTATACTTTGTCAGACCTGTCCACACCCATACTGTAGCCCAGTGTTATACAGTGTCAGACCTTTCCCCACCCATACTGTACCCCAGTGTTATACAGTGTCAGACCTGTCCCCACCCATACTGTACCCCAGTGTTATACAGTGTCAGACCTGTCCCCAACTCATAAGGTAGCCCAGTGTTATACAGTGTCAGACCTGTCCCCACCCATACCTTACCCCAGTGTTATACAGTGTCAGACCTGTCCACACCCATTCTGTACCCCGGTGTCATACAGTGTCAGACCTGTCCTCCCCCATACTGTTACCCAGTGTACATTGTGTCAGACCTGTCCCCACCCATACTGTACTCCAGTGTTATACCGTGTCAGACCTGTCCCCACACATACTCTACTCCAGTGTTATACAGTGTCAGACCTGTCCACACCAATACTCTATCCCGGTGTATCACAGTGACAGATGCGTCCCCATCCGTACCGTACCCTAGTGTTATATAGTATCAGATCTGTCCCCACCCATACAGTAGCCCACTGTTATACTGTGTCAGACCCGTCCCCACCGGTATCGTACCCCAGTGTTATATGGTGACAAACCTGTCCCCACCCATACTGTACCCTAGTGTTATACAGTATCAGACCTCTCCCCACCCATACTGTATTCCAGTGTTACACAGTGACTGATCCCTCCCCGCCGGTACTGTACCCCAGTGTTATACAGTGTCTGATCTGTCCCCACCCATAATGTAGCCCACGGTTATACAGTGTCAGACCTGTGCACACCCATACTGTACCCGGCTGTTATACAGTGTCGGACCTGTCCCCACCCATACCGTACCCTGGTGTTATACAATGTTAGACCTGTCCCCACCCATACAATGGCCCAGTGTTATACAGTGTCAGACCTGTCCCCACCGATAATGTTGCCCAGTGTTATACAGTGTCAGACCAGTCCTCACTCATATTCTACCCCAGTGTTATACAGTGTCAGACCTCTTCACACCTGTACTGTACCCCGGTGTTATACAGTGTCAGACCTGTCCCCACCCATACCGTACCCCTGTGTTATACACTGCTAGACCTGTCCCCACCCATAATGTTGCCCAGTGTTATACAGTGTCAGACCAGTCCTCACTCATACTCTACCCCAGTGTTATACAGTGTCAGACCTGTCCACACCCATACTGTACCCCGGTGTAACACAGTGACAGACGCGTCCCCATCGGTACCGGACTCTAGTGTTATATAGTGTCGGACCTGTCCCCACCCATACTGGAGCCCAGTGTTATACAGTGACAGACCTGTCCCCACCCATACAGTAGCCCAATGTTATACAGTGTCAGACCCGTCCGCACCGGTACCATACCCCGAAGTAACACAGTGACAGACCTGTCCCCTGGTAGTGTACCCCGGTGTAATGCAGTGACACACGCATCCCCATTGGTACCGTACCCTAGTGTTATACAGTGTCAGACCTGTCCCCACCCATACCGTGCCCCGGTGTTATACAGTGTCAGACCTGTCCCCACCCATAATGTAGCCTAGTGTTATACAGTGTCAGACATGTCCACACCCATAATGTAAACCAGTGTTATACAGTGTCAGACCTGTCCCCACCCATACTGTACCCCGGAGTTATACAGTGTCAGACCTGTCCACACCCATACTGTACCCCGGAGTTATACAGTATCAGACCTGTCCCCACCCACACCGTACCCCGGTGTTAGACAGTGTCAGACCTGTCCGCACCCATACCGTAGCCCGGTGTTGTACAGTGTCAAACCTGTCCCCACCCATACTGTAACCGAGTGTTATTTAGTGTCAGGCCTGTCCCCACCCATAATGTAGCCCAGTGTTATACAGTGTCAGACCTGTCCACACCCATACTGTACCCCGGAGTTATACAGTGTCAGACCTGTCCCCAAGCATACCGTACCCCGGTGTTAGACAGTGTCAGACCTGTCCGCACCCATACCGTAGCCCGGTGTTGTACAGTGTCAAACCTGTCCCCACCCATACTGTAACCGAGTGTTATTTAGTGTCAGACCTGTCCCCACCCATACTGTAGCCCAGTGTTATGCACTGTCAGACCTGTCCCCACCCATGCTGTAACCCAGTGTTATTTAGTGTCAGACCTGTCCCCACCCATACTCTATCCCGGTGTAACACCGTGACAGACGCGTCCCCATCAGTACCGTACCCCAGTGTTCTACAGTGTCAGACCTGTCCCCACCCATACCGTGCCCCGGTGTTATACAGTGTCAGACCTCTCCCCACCCATACTGTACTCCAGTGTTATATAGTGTCAGACCTGTCCCCACCCATACCGTACCCCCGTGTTATACAGTGTCAGACCTGTCCACACCCATACTGTACCCCGATGTTATACAATGTCAAACCTGCCCACACCCATACCATGCCCCAGTGTTATACAGTGTCAGACCTGTCCACACCCATACTCTAGCCCAGTGTTATACAGTATCAGACCTCTCCCCACCCATACTCCAGCCCAGTGTTATACAGTGTCAGACCTGACCTCACGCATACTGTATGCCGGTGTTATACAGTGTCAGACCTGTCCCCACCCATAATGTAGCACAGTGTTATACAGTGTCAGACCTGTCCACACCCATACTGTACCCTGGTGTTATACAGGGTCAGACCTGTCCCCACCCATACTGTACCCCGGTGTTAGACAGTGTCAGACCTGTCCACACCCATACTCTAGCCCAGTGTTATACAGTATCAGACCTCTCCCCACCCATACTTCAGCCCAGTGTTATACAGTGTCAGACCTGACCTCACGCATACTGTACCCTGGTGTTATACAGGGTCAGACCTGTCCACACCCATACTGTACCCTGGTGTTATACAGGGTCAGACCTGTCCCCACCCATACCGTACCCCGGTGTTAGACAGTGTCAGACCTGTCCACACCCATACTGTACCCCGACGTTATACAATGTCAAACCTGCCCACACCCATACCATGCCCCAGTGTTATACAGTGTCAGACCTGTCCACACCCATACTCTAGCCCAGTGTTATACAGTGTCAGACCTGTCCCCCCTACTGTAACCCAGTGTTATACAGTGTCAGAGCTCTCCCCTCCCATACCGTACCGCGGTGTTATACAGTGTCAGACCTGTCCCCACCCATAATGTAGCCCACGGTTATACAGTGTCAGACCTGTCCACACCCATACTGTACCCGGCTGTTATACAGTGTCGGACCTGTTCCCACCCATACCGTACCCTGGTGTTATACAATGTCAGACCTGTCCCCACCCATACCGTACCGCGGCGTTATATAGTGTCAGACCTGTCCCCACCCATAATGTAGCCCAGTGTTATACTTTGTCAGACCTGTCCACACCCATACTGTAGCCCAGTGTTATACAGTGTCAGACCTTTCCCCACCCATACTGTACCCCAGTGTTATACAGTGTCAGACCTGTCCCCACCCATACTGTACCCCAGTGTTATACAGTGTCAGACCTGTCCCCAACTCATAAGGTAGCCCAGTGTTATACAGTGTCAGACCTGTCCCCACCCATACCTTACCCCAGTGTTATACAGTGTCAGACCTGTCCACACCCATTCTGTACCCCGGTGTCATACAGTGTCAGACCTGTCCTCCCCCATACTGTTACCCAGTGTACATTGTGTCAGACCTGTCCCCACCCATACTGTACTCCAGTGTTATACCGTGTCAGACCTGTCCCCACACATACTCTACTCCAGTGTTATACAGTGTCAGACCTGTCCACACCAATACTCTATCCCGGTGTATCACAGTGACAGATGCGTCCCCATCCGTACCGTACCCTAGTGTTATATAGTATCAGATCTGTCCCCACCCATACAGTAGCCCACTGTTATACTGTGTCAGACCCGTCCCCACCGGTATCGTACCCCAGTGTTATATGGTGACAAACCTGTCCCCACCCATACTGTACCCTAGTGTTATACAGTATCAGACCTCTCCCCACCCATACTGTATTCCAGTGTTACACAGTGACTGATCCCTCCCCGCCGGTACTGTACCCCAGTGTTATACAGTGTCTGATCTGTCCCCACCCATAATGTAGCCCACGGTTATACAGTGTCAGACCTGTGCACACCCATACTGTACCCGGCTGTTATACAGTGTCGGACCTGTCCCCACCCATACCGTACCCTGGTGTTATACAATGTTAGACCTGTCCCCACCCATACAATGGCCCAGTGTTATACAGTGTCAGACCTGTCCCCACCGATAATGTTGCCCAGTGTTATACAGTGTCAGACCAGTCCTCACTCATATTCTACCCCAGTGTTATACAGTGTCAGACCTCTTCACACCTGTACTGTACCCCGGTGTTATACAGTGTCAGACCTGTCCCCACCCATACCGTACCCCTGTGTTATACACTGCTAGACCTGTCCCCACCCATAATGTTGCCCAGTGTTATACAGTGTCAGACCAGTCCTCACTCATACTCTACCCCAGTGTTATACAGTGTCAGACCTGTCCACACCCATACTGTACCCCGGTGTAACACAGTGACAGACGCGTCCCCATCGGTACCGGACTCTAGTGTTATATAGTGTCGGACCTGTCCCCACCCATACTGGAGCCCAGTGTTATACAGTGACAGACCTGTCCCCACCCATACAGTAGCCCAATGTTATACAGTGTCAGACCCGTCCGCACCGGTACCATACCCCGAAGTAACACAGTGACAGACCTGTCCCCTGGTAGTGTACCCCTGTGTAATGCAGTGACACACGCATCCCCATTGGTACCGTACCCTAGTGTTATACAGTGTCAGACCTGTCCCCACCCATACCGTGCCCCGGTGTTATACAGTGTCAGACCTGTCCCCACCCATAATGTAGCCTAGTGTTATACAGTGTCAGACATGTCCACACCCATAATGTAAACCAGTGTTATACAGTGTCAGACCTGTCCCCACCCATACTGTACCCCGGAGTTATACAGTGTCAGACCTGTCCACACCCATACTGTACCCCGGAGTTATACAGTATCAGACCTGTCCCCACCCACACCGTACCCCGGTGTTAGACAGTGTCAGACCTGTCCGCACCCATTCCGTAGCCCGGTGTTATACAGTGTCAAACCTGTCCCCACCCATACTGTAACCGAGTGTTATTTAGTGTCAGACCTGTCCCCACCCATAATGTAGCCTAGTGTTATACAGTGTCAGACATGTCCACACCCATAATGTAAACCAGTGTTATACAGTGTCAGACCTGTCCCCACCCATACTGTACCCCGGAGTTATACAGTGTCAGACCTGTCCACACCCATACTGTACCCCGGAGTTATACAGTATCAGACCTGTCCCCACCCACACCGTACCCCGGAGTTATACAGTGTCAGACCTGTCCCCAAGCATACCGTACCCCGGTGTTAGACAGTGTCAGACCTGTCCGCACCCATACCGTAGCCCGGTGTTGTACAGTGTCAAACCTGTCCCCACCCATACTGTAACCGAGTGTTATTTAGTGTCAGACCTGTCCCCACCCATACTGTAGCCCAGTGTTATGCACTGTCAGACCTGTCCCCACCCATGCTGTAACCCAGTGTTATTTAGTGTCAGACCTGTCCCCACCCATACTCTATCCCGGTGTAACACCGTGACAGACGCGTCCCCATCAGTACCGTACCCCAGTGTACTACAGTGTCAGACCTGTCCCCACCCATACCGTGCCCCGGTGTTATACAGTGTCAGACCTCTCCCCACCCATACTGTACTCCAGTGTTATATAGTGTCAGACCTGTCCCCACCCATACCGTACCCCCGTGTTATACAGTGTCAGACCTGTCCACACCCATACTGTACCCCGATGTTATACAATGTCAAACCTGCCCACACCCATACCATGCCCCAGTGTTATACAGTGTCAGACCTGTCCACACCCATACTCTAGCCCAGTGTTATACAGTATCAGACCTCTCCCCACCCATACTCCAGCCCAGTGTTATACAGTGTCAGACCTGACCTCACGCATACTGTATGCCGGTGTTATACAGTGTCAGACCTGTCCCCACCCATAATGTAGCACAGTGTTATACAGTGTCAGACCTGTCCACACCCATACTGTACCCTGGTGTTATACAGGGTCAGACCTGTCCCCACCCATACCGTACCCCGGTGTTAGACAGTGTCAGACCTGTCCACACCCATACTCTAGCCCAGTGTTATACAGTATCAGACCTCTCCCCACCCATACTTCAGCCCAGTGTTATACAGTGTCAGACCTGACCTCACGCATACTGTACCCTGGTGTTATACAGGGTCAGACCTGTCCACACCCATACTGTACCCTGGTGTTATACAGGGTCAGACCTGTCCCCACCCATACCGTACCCCGGTGTTAGACAGTGTCAGACCTGTCCGCACCCATACCGTAGCCCGGTGTTGTACAGTGTCAAACCTGTCCCCACCCATACTGTAACCAAGTGTTATTTAGTGTCAGACCTGTCCCCACCCATACTGGAGCCCAGTGTTATACAGTGTCAGACCTGTCCCCACCCATAATGTAGCACAGTGTTATACAGTGTCAGACCTGTCCACACCCATACTGTACCCTGGTGTTATACAGGGTCAGACCTGTCCCCACCCATACCGTACCCCGGTGTTAGACAGTGTCAGACCTGTCCGCACCCATACCGTAGCCCGGTGTTGTACAGTGTCAAACCTGTCCCCACCCATACTGTAACCAAGTGTTATTTAGTGTCAGACCTGTCCCCACCCATACTGGATCCCAGTGTTATACAGTGTCAGACCTGTCCCCACCCATACTGTAACCCAGTGTTATTTCGTGTCAGACCTCTACCCACCCATACTGTGGCCCAGTGTTATACAATGTCAGACCTTTCCCCATCCATACAGTACCCCAGTGTTATACAGTGTCAGACCTCTCCCCACCCATACTGTTCTCCAGTGTTATATAGTGTCAGACCTGTCCCCACCCATACTGTACCCCGGTGTTATACAGTGTCAGACCTGTCCACACCCATACTGTACCCCGACGTTATACAATGTCAAACCTGCCCACACCCATACCATGCCCCAGTGTTATACAGTGTCAGACCTGTCCACACCCATACTCTAGCCCAGTGTTATACAGTGTCAGACCTGTCCCCCCTACTGTAACCCAGTGTTATACAGTGTCAGAGCTCTCCCCTCCCATACCGTACCGTGGTGTTATACAGTGTCAGACCTGTCCCCACCCATAATGTAGCCCACGGTTATACAGTGTCAGACCTGTCCCCACCCATACCGTACCGCGGTGTTATACAGTGTCAGACCTGTCCCCACCCATAATGTAGCCCAACGGTTATACAGTGTCAGACCTGTCCACACCCATACTGTACCCGGCTGTTATACAGTGTCGGACCTGTCCCCACCCATACCGTACGCTGGTGTTATACAATGTCAGACCTGTCCCCACCCATACCGTACCGCGGCGTTATGTAGTGTCAGACCTGTCCCCACCCATACTGTACCCCGGTGTTATACAGTGTCAGACCTGTCCCCACCCATACTGTACCCCGGTGTTACATAGTGTCAAACCTGCCCACACCCATACCATGCCCCAGTGTTATACAGTGTCAGACCTGTCCACACCCATACTCTAGCCCAGTGTTATACAGTGTCAGACCTGTCCCCCCTACTGTAACCCAGTGTTATACAGTGTCAGAGCTCTCCCCTCCCATACCGTACCGCGGTGTTATACAGTGTCAGACCTGTCCCCACCCATAATGTAGCCCACGGTTATACAGTGTCAGACCTGTCCACACCCATACTGTACCCGGCTGTTATACAGTGTCGGACCTGTTCCCACCCATACCGTACCCTGGTGTTATACAATGTCAGACCTGTCCCCACCCATACCGTACCGCGGCGTTATATAGTGTCAGACCTGTCCCCACCCATAATGTAGCCCAGTGTTATACTTTGTCAGACCTGTCCACACCCATACTGTAGCCCAGTGTTATACAGTGTCAGACCTGTCCCCACCCATACTGTACCCCAGTGTTATACAGTGTCAGACCTGTCCCCAACTCATAAGGTAGCCCAGTGTTATACAGTGTCAGACCTGTCCCCACCCATACCTTACCCCAGTGTTATACAGTGTCAGACCTGTCCACACCCATTCTGTACCCCGGTGTCATACAGTGTCAGACCTGTCCTCCCCCATACTGTTACCCAGTGTACATTGTGTCAGACCTGTCCCCACCCATACTGTACTCCAGTGTTATACCGTGTCAGACCTGTCCCCACACATACTCTACTCCAGTGTTATACAGTGTCAGACCTGTCCACACCCATACTCTATCCCGGTGTATCACAGTGACAGATGCGTCCCCATCCGTACCGTACCCTAGTGTTATATAGTATCAGATCTGTCCCCACCCATACAGTAGCCCACTGTTATACTGTGTCAGACCCGTCCCCACCGGTATCGTACCCCAGTGTTATATGGTGACAAACCTGTCCCCACCCATACTGTACCCTAGTGTTATACAGTATCAGACCTCTCCCCACCCATACTGTATTCCAGTGTTACACAGTGACTGATTCCTCCCCGCCGGTACTGTACCCCAGTGTTATACAGTGTCAGACCTGTCCACACCCATACTGTACCCCGGTTTATACAGTGTCAAACCTGTCCTCACCCATACTGTTACCCAGTGTTATACAGTGTCAGACCTGTCCCCACCCATACCGTGCCCTGTGTTATACAGTGTCAGACCTGTCCCCATCCATGCTGTAACCAAGTGTTATACAGTGTCAGACGTGTCCCCACCCATAATGTAGCCCACGGTTATACAGTGTCAGACCTGTCCACACCCATACTGTACCCGGCTGTTATACAGTGTCGGACCTGTTCCCACCCATACCGTACCCTGGTGTTATACAATGTCAGACCTGTCCCCACCCATACCGTACCGCGGCGTTATATAGTGTCAGACCTGTCCCCACCCATAATGTAGCCCAGTGTTATACTTTGTCAGACCTGTCCACACCCATTCTGTAGCCCAGTGTTATACAGTGTCAGACCTTTCCCCACCCATACTGTACCCCAGTGTTATACAGTGTCAGACCTGTCCCCACCCATACTGTACCCCAGTGTTATACAGTGTCAGACCTGTCCCCAACTCATAAGGTAGCCCAGTGTTATACAGTGTCAGACCTGTCCCCACCCATACCTTACCCCAGTGTTATACAGTGTCAGACCTGTCCACACCCATTCTGTACCCCGGTGTCATACAGTGTCAGACCTGTCCTCCCCCATACTGTTACCCAGTGTACATTGTGTCAGACCTGTCCCCACCCATACTGTACTCCAGTGTTATACCGTGTCAGACCTGTCCCCACCCATACTCTACTCCAGTGTTATACAGTGTCAGACCTGTCCACACCCATACTCTATCCCGGTGTATCACAGTGACAGATGCGTCCCCATCCGTACCGTACCCTAGTGTTATATAGTATCAGATCTGTCCCCACCCATACAGTAGCCCACTGTTATACTGTGTCAGACCCGTCCCTACCGGTATCGTACCCCAGTGTTATATGGTGACAAACCTGTCCCCACCCATACTGTACCCTAGTGTTATACAGTATCAGACCTCTCCCCACCCATACTGTATTCCAGTGTTACACAGTGACTGATTCCTCCCCGCCGGTACTGTACCCCAGTGTTATACAGTGTCAGACCTGTCCACACCCATACTGTACCCCGGTTTATACAGTGTCAAACCTGTCCTCACCCATACTGTTACCCAGTGTTATACAGTGTCAGACCTATCCCCACCCATACCGTGCCCTGTGTTATACAGTGTCAGACCTGTCCCCATCCATGCTGTAACCAGGTGTTATACAGTGTCAGACATGTCCCCACCCATAATGTAGCCCACGGTTATACAGTGTCAGACCTGTCCACACCCATACTGTACCCGGCTGTTATACAGTGTCGGACCTGTTCCCACCCATACCGTACCCTGGTGTTATACAATGTCAGACCTGTCCCCACCCATACCGTACCGCGGCGTTATATAGTGTCAGACCTGTCCCCACCCATAATGTAGCCCAGTGTTATACTTTGTCAGACCTGTCCACACCCATTCTGTAGCCCAGTGTTATACAGTGTCAGACCTTTCCCCACCCATACTGTACCCCAGTGTTATACAGTGTCAGACCTGTCCCCACCCATACTGTACCCCAGTGTTATACAGTGTCAGACCTGTCCCCAACTCATAAGGTAGCCCAGTGTTATACAGTGTCAGACCTGTCCCCACCCATACCTTACCCCAGTGTTATACAGTGTCAGACCTGTCCACACCCATTCTGTACCCCGGTGTCATACAGTGTCAGACCTGTCCTCCCCCATACTGTTACCCAGTGTACATTGTGTCAGACCTGTCCCCACCCATACTGTACTCCAGTGTTATACCGTGTCAGACCTGTCCCCACCCATACTCTACTCCAGTGTTATACAGTGTCAGACCTGTCCACACCCATACTCTATCCCGGTGTATCACAGTGACAGATGCGTCCCCATCCGTACCGTACCCTAGTGTTATATAGTATCAGATCTGTCCCCACCCATACAGTAGCCCACTGTTATACTGTGTCAGACCCGTCCCTACCGGTATCGTACCCCAGTGTTATATGGTGACAAACCTGTCCCCACCCATACTGTACCCTAGTGTTATACAGTATCAGACCTCTCCCCACCCATACTGTATTCCAGTGTTACACAGTGACTGATTCCTCCCCGCCGGTACTGTACCCCAGTGTTATACAGTGTCAGACCTGTCCACACCCATACTGTACCCCGGTTTATACAGTGTCAAACCTGTCCTCACCCATACTGTTACCCAGTGTTATACAGTGTCAGACCTGTCCCCACCCATACCGTGCCCTGTGTTATACAGTGTCAGACCTGTCCCCAACCATGCTGTAACCAAGTGTTATACAGTGTCAGACCTCTCCCCACCCATACTGTAACCCAGTGTTATACAGTGTCAGACCTCTCCCCACCCATACTGCACCCCGGTGTTATACAGTGTCAGACCTGTCCACACCCATACTCTATCCCGGTGTAACACCGTGACAGACGCGTCCCCATCAGTACCGTACCCCAGTGTTATACAGTGTCAGACCTGTCCCCACCCATACCGTGCCCCGGTGTTATACAGTGTCAGACCTCTCCCCACCCATACTGTACTCCAGTGTTATACACTGTCAGACCTGTCCCCACCCATGCTGTAACCCAGTATTATTTAGTGTCAGACCTGTCCCCACCCATACTGTACCCCGGAGTTATACAGTGTCAGACCTGTCCTCACCCATACTGTAACCCAGTGTTATTTAGTGTCAGACCTGTCCCCACCCATACCGTACCCCGGTGTTATACAGTGTCAGACCTCTACCCACCCATACTGTACTCCAGTGTTATACAGTGTCAAACCTGTCCACACCCATGCTGTACCCCGGTGTTATACAATGTCAGACCTGTCCACACCCATACCGTACCCCGGTGTTATACAATGTCAGACCTGTCCCCACCCATACCGTACCCCTGTGTTATACAGTGCTAGACCTGTCCCCACCTATAATGTTGCCCAGTGTTATACAGTGTCAGACCAGTCCTCACCCATACTCTACCCCAGGGTTATACAGTGCAAGAGCTGTCCAACCCATACTGTACCCCGGTGTTATACAGTTTCAGACCTCTCCCCACCCATACTGTACTCCAGTGTTATACAGTGTCAGACCTGTCCACACCCATACTGTACCCTGGTGTTATACAGTGTCAGGCCTGTCCCCACACATAGCGTACCCGGTGTTATACAGTGCTAGACCTGTCCCCACCCATAATGTTGCCCAGTGTTATACAGTGTCAGACCAGTCTTCACCCATTCTCTACCCCAGTGTTATACAGTTTCAGTCCTCTCCCCACCCAAACTGTACTCCAGTGTTATACAGTGTCAGACCTGTCCCCACCCATAGTGTAGCCCACTGTTATACAGTGTCAAACCCGTCCCCACTGGTACCGTACCCCAAAGTAACACAGTGACAGACCTGTCCCCTGGTACTGTACCCCGGTGTAATGCAGTGACACACGCATCCCCATTGATACCGTACCCTAGTGTTATACAGTGTCAGACCTGTCCCCTCCCATACCGTATCCTGGTGTTATACAGTGTCAGACCTCTACCCACCCATACTGTACTCCAGTGTTATACAGTGTCAGACCTGTCCACACCCATACTGTACCCTGGTGTTATACAGTGATAGTCCTGTCCCCACCCATGCCATGCCCCGGTGTTATGCAGTGTCAGACCTGTCCACACTCATACCGTACCCCAGTGTTATACAGTGTCAGACCTGTCCACACCCATACTGTACCCCGCTGTTATACAGTGTCAGACCCTCCCCACACATACTGTAACCCAGTGTTATACAGTGTCAGACCCGTCCCCACCCATACTGTAGCCCAGTGTTATACAGTGTCAGAGCTGTCCCCACCGATAATGTAGCCCAGTGTTATACAGTGTCAGACCTGTTCACACCGGTACTGTACCCCGGTGTTATACAGTGTCAGACCTGTCCCCACCCACACTGTACCCCTGTGTTATACAGTGTCAGAACTGTCCCCAACCATAATGTAGCCCAGTATTATACAGTGTCAGACGTCTCCCCACCCATACTGTACTCCAGTGATACTCTGTGTCAGACCTGTCCACACCCATACTGTACCCCCGTGTTCTACATTGTCAGACCTGTCCACACCCATACTGTAGCCCAGTGTTATACTGTGTCAGACCTGCCCCACCCATACCGTACCCTAGTGTTATATAGTATCAGATCTGTCCCCACCCATGCATTAGCCCACTGTTATACAGTGTCAGACCTCTCCCCACCGGAACCGTACCCCGATGTAATACAGTGACAAAGCTGTCCCCTGCTACTCTACCCTGGTGTAATGCAGTGACAGACGCGTCCCCATCAGTACCGTACCCTAGTGTTATACAGTGTCAGACCTGTCCCCACCCATACTGTAACCCAGTGTTATACAGTGACAGACCCGTCCCCTGGTACTGCACCCCAGTGTAATACAGTGACAGACGCGTCCCCATCGTTACCGTACCCCAGTGTTATACAGTGTCAGACCTGTCCCCACCCATAATGTAGCCCAGTGTTATATAGTGTCAGGCCTGTCCACACCCATACTGTACCCCGGTGTTATACAGTGTCAGACCTGCCCCACCCATTCCATACCCCGGTGTTATACAGTGTCAGACCTGTCCCCACCTATACAGTATCCCACTGTTATACAGTGTCAGACCGGTCCCCACCGGTACCGTACCCTGATGTAATACAGTGACAGACCTGTCCCCTGGTACTGTACCCTAGTGTTATACAGTTTCAGACCTGTCCCCTCCCATACTGTAGCCCAGTGTAATACAGTGACAGACCGGTCCCCACCCATACTGTACCCCAGAGTTATACAGTGTCAGACCCATCCCCACCCATACTGTAGCCCAGTGTTATACTGTGTCAGACCTGTCCCCACCCATACTGTAGCACAGTGTTATACTGTGTCAGACCTATCCCCACCCATACCGTACCCTAGTGTTATACAGTGTCAGACCTGTCCCCACCCATAATGTAGCCCAGTGTTATACAGTGTCAGACCTGTATGCACCCAAACAGTACCCCGGTGTTATACAGTGTCAGACCTCTCCCCACCCATACCGTACGCCGGTATTATACAGTGTCAGACCTGTCCCCACCCAGACCATACCCCGTTGTTATACAGTGTCAGACCTGTCCCCACCCATACTGTAACCCAGTGTTATACAGTGACCGACCCGTCCCCTGGTGCTGCACCCCAGTGTAATACAGTGACAGACGCGTCCCCATCGTTACCGTACCCCAGTGTTATACAGTGTCAGACCTGTCCCCACCCATAATGTAGCCCAGTGTTATATAGTGTCAGGCCTGTCCACACCCATACTGTACCCCGGTGTTATACAGTGTCAGACCTGCCCCACCCATTCCATACCCCGGTGTTATACAGTGTCAGACCTGTCCCCACCCATACAGTATCCCACTGTTATACAGTGTCAGACCGGTCCCCACCGGTACCGTACCCTGATGTAATACAGTGACAGACCTGTCCCCTGGTACTGTACCCTAGTGTTATACAGTTTCAGACCTGTCCCCTCCCATACTGTAGCCCAGTGTAATACAGTGACAGACCGGTCCCCACCCATACTGTACCCCAGAGTTATACAGTGTCAGACCCGTCCCCACCCATACTGTAGCCCAGTGTTATACTGTGTCAGACCTGTCCCCACCCATACTGTAGCACAGTGTTATACTGTGTCAGACCTATCCCCACCCATACCGTACCCTAGTGTTATACAGTGTCAGACCTGTCCCCACCCATAATGTAGCCCAGTGTTATACAGTGTCAGACCTGTATGCACCCAAACAGTACCCCGGTGTTATACAGTGTCAGACCTCTCCCCACCCATACCGTACGCCGGTATTATACAGTGTCAGACCTGTCCCCACCCAGACCATACCCCGTTGTTATACAGTGTCAGACCTCTCCCCACCCATAATGTAGCCCAGTGTTATACAGTGTCAGACCTGTCCCGACCCATACTGTTACCCAGTGTACGTTGTGTCAGACCTGTCCCCACCCATACTGTACTCCAGTGGTATACAGTGTCAGACCTGTCCACACCCATACTTACCCCAGTGTAACACAGTGACAGATGCGTCCCCATCGGTACCGTACCCTAGAGTTATATAGTATCAGATCTGTCCCCAACTCATAAGATAGCCCAGTGTTATACAGTGTCAGACCCGTCCCCACAGGTATCGTACCCCGATGTAATACAGTGACAGACCTGTCCCTTGGTACTCTACCCCGGTGTAATGCAGTGACAGACGCGTCCCCACCCATACTGTACCCCGGTTTATACAGTGTCAGACCTGTCCACACCCATACTGGACCCCGGTGTAACACAGTGACAGACGCATCCCCATCGGTACCGTACCCTAGTGTTATATAGTGTCAGACCTGTCCCCGCCCATACTGTAGCCCAGTGTTATACAGTGGCAGACCCCTCCCCACCCATGCTGTAACCCAGTGTTATACAGTGTCAGAACTGTCCCCACCTATACTGTAGCCCAGTGTTATACAGTGTCAGACCTTTCCCCACCCATTCTGTACCACAGTGTTATACAGTGTCAGATCTCTCTCCACCCATACTATACTCCAGTGTTATACAGTGTCAGACCTTTCCCCACCCATTCTGTACCGCAGTGTTATACAGTGTCAGACCGGTCCCCACCGGTACCGTACCCTGATGTAATACAGTGACAGACCTGTCCCCTGGTACTCTACCCCGGTGTAATGCAGTGACAGACGCGTCCCCATCGGTACCGTACCCTAGTGTTATACAGTTTCAGACCTGTCCCCACCCATACTGTAGCCCAGTGTAATACAGTGACAGACCGGTCCCCACCCATACCGTACCCCGGAGTTATGCAGTGTCAGACCCGTCCCCACCCATACTGTAGCCACACGTTATAAAGTGTCAGACCTGTCCCCACTCATACTGTACCCCAGTGTTATACAGTGTCAGACGCGTCCCCACCCATACTGTACCCCGGTGTTATACAGTGACAGACCCGTCCCCACCCATACTGTAACCCAGTGTTATATAGTGTCAGACCCGTCCCCACCCATACTGTAGCCCAGTGTTATACTGTGTCAGACCTGTCCCCACCCATACTGTAGCACAGTGTTATACTGTGTCAGACCTGTCCCCACCCATACCGTACCCTAGTGTTATACAGTGTCAGACCTGTCCCCACCCAAACAGTAGCCCCCTATTATACAGTGTCAGACCCCTCCCCACCAGAACCGTACCCCGCTGTAATACAGTGACAAACCTGTCCCCTGGTACTGTACCCCGGTGTAATGCAGTGACAGACGCGTCCCCATCGTTACTGTACTCTAGTGTTATACAGTGTCAGACCTGTCCCCACCCATACTGTAGCCCAGAGTTATACAGTGACAGACCTGTCCCTACCCATACTGTAACCCAGTGTTATACAGTGATAGACCCGTCCCCTGGTACTGCACCCCAGTGTAATACAGTGTCAGACCCGTCCCCACCGGTACCGTACACCGGTGTTATACAGTGTCAGACCTGTCCCCACCCATAATGTAGCCCAGTGTTATACAGTGTCAGACCCGTCCCCACCCATACTGTAACCCAGTGTTATTTAGTGTCAGACCTGTCCCCACCCATAATGTAGCCCAGTGTTATACAGTGTCAGACCCGTCCATTCCCATACTGTAGCCCAGTGTTATACTGTGTCAGACCTGTCCTCACCCATACTGTACCCCAGTGTTATACAGTGTCAGACCTCTCCCCACCCATACTGTACTACAGTGTTATACAGTGTCAGACCTGTCCCCACCCATACTGTACCCCCGTGTTATACAGTCAGACCTGTCCCCACCCATACTGTACCCCAGTGTTATACAGTGTCAGACCTCTCCCCACCCATACTGTACTACAGTGTTATACAGTGTCAGACCTGTCCTCACCCATACTGTACTACAGTGTTATACAGTGTCAGACCTGTCCCCTGTTACTGTACCCCGGTGTAATACAGTGACAGACGTGTCCCCGTCGGTACCGTACCCTAGTGTTATACAGTGTCAGACCTGTCCCCACCCATTCTGTAACCCAGTGTTATAAGTGACAGACCCGCCCCCTGGTACTGCACCCCAGTGTAATACAGTGTCAGACCTGTCCCTACCCATTCCGTACACCGGTGTTATACAGTGTCGGACCTGTCCCCACCCATACAGTATCCCACTGTTATACAGTGTTAGACCCATCCCCACCGGTACCGTACCCTGATGTAATACAGTGACAGACCTGTCCCCTGGTACTCTACCCCTGTGTAATGCAGTGACAGACGCGTCTCTATCGGCACCGTAGTGTTATACAGTGTCAGACCTGTCCCCACCCATACTGTAGCCCAGTGTTATACAGTGACAGACCCGTCCCCACCGGTACCGTACCCCGGTGTTATACAGTGACAGACATGTCCCCACCCATAATGTAAACCAGTGTAATACAGTGTCAGACCCGTTCCCACCGGTACCGTACACCGGTGTTATACAGTGTCAGACCTGTCCCCACCCATAATGTAGCCCAGTGTTATACAGTGTCAGACCCGTCCCCACCCATACTGTAACCCAGTGTTATTTAGTGTCAGACCTGTCCCCACCCATAATGTAGCCCAGTGTTATACAGTGTCAGACCCGTCCATTCCCATACTGTACCCTAGTGTTATACAGTGTCAGACCTGTCCCCACCCATACTGTAGCCCAGTGTAATACAGTGACAGACCGGTCCTCACCCATACTGTACCCCAGTGTTACACAGTGACAGACCCGTCCCCACCGGTACCGTACCCCAGTGTTATACAGTGACAGACCCATCCCCCACCTCTACTCATCCCGGTGTTATACACTGACAGACATGTCCCCACCCATAATGTAAACCAGTGTAATACAGTGTCAGACCCGTCCCCACCGGTACCGTACACCGGTGTTATACAGTGTCAGACCTGTCCCCACCCATAATGTAGCCCAGTGTTATACAGTGTCAGACCCGTCCCCACCCATACTGTAACCCAGTGTTATTTAGTGTCAGACCTGTCCCCACCCATAATGTAGCCCAGTGTTATTTAGTGTCAGAACTGTCCCCACCCATAATGTAGCCCAGTGTTATACAGTGTCAGACCCGTCCAGTCCCATACTGTAACCCAGTGTTATTTAGTGTCAAACCTGTCCCCAACCATACTGTAACCCAGTGTTATTTAGTGTCAGACCTGTCCCCACCCATAATGTAGCCCAGTGTTATACAGTGTCAGACCCGTCCATTCCCATACTGTATCCCAGTGTTATACAGTGTCAGACCTGTCCACACCCAGACTGTACCCCAGTGTTATACAGTGTCAGACCCTGTCCACACCCATACTGTACCCCAGTGTTATACAGTGTCAGACCTCTCCCCACCCATACTGTACTACAGTGTTATACAGTGTCAGACCTGTCCCCACCCATACTGTACCCCCGTGTTATACAGTGTCAGACCTGTCCCCTGTTACTGTACCCCAGTGTAATACAGTGACAGACGTGTCCCCGTCGGTACCGTACCCTAGTGTTATACAGTGTCAGACCTGTCCCCACCCATTCTGTAACCCAGTGTTATACAGTGACAGACCCGTCCCCTGGTACTGCACCCCAGTGTAATACAGTGTCAGACCTGTCCCCCCCCATAATGTAGCCCAATGTTATACAGTGTCAGACCTGTCCTCACCCATACTGTACCCCAGTGTTATACAGTGTCAGACCTCTCCCCACCCTTACTGTACTACAGTGTTATACAGTGTCAGACCTGTCCCCACCCATACTGTACCCCCGTGTTATACAGTGTCAGACCTGTCCCCTGTTACTGTACCCCAGTGTAATACAGTGACAGACGCGTCCCCTTCGGTACCGTACCCTAGTGTTATATAGTGTCAGACACGTCCCCACCCATACTGGAGCCCAGTGTTATACAGTGTCAGACCTGTCCCCACCCATACAGTATCCCACTGTTATACAGTGTTAGACCCATCCCCACCGGTACCGTACCCTGATGTAATACAGTGACAGACCTGTCCCCTGGTACTCTACCCCTGTGTAATGCAGTGACAGACGCGTCTCCATCGGCACCGTACCCTAGTGTTATACAGTGTCAGACCTGTCCCCACCCATACTGTAGCCCAGTGTAATACAGTGACAGACCGGTCCCCACCCATACTGTACCCCAGAGTTATGCAGTGTCAGACCCGTCCCCATCCATACTGTACCCAAGCGTTATATAGTGTCAGACACGTCCCCACCCATACTGTACCCCAGTGTTATACTGTGTCAGACCCATCCCCACCCATCCTGTACCCCAGTGTTATACTGTGTCAGACCCATCCCCACCCATCCTGTACCCCAGTGTTATACAGTGACAGACCCATCCCCATCCATCCTGTACCCCAGTGTTATACAGTGACAGACCCATCCCCACCCATGCTGTACCCCGGTGTTATACAGTGACAGACCCGTCCCCACCCATACTGTCCCCTAGTGTTACACAGTGTCAGACTTGTCCTCACCCATACTGTACCCCAGTGTTACACAGTGACAGACCCGTCCCCACCGGTACCGTACCCCGGTGTTATACAGTGAGACCCATCCCCCACCTCTACTCATCCCGGTGTTATACAGTGTCAGACCTGGCCCCCCCCATAATGTAGCCCAATGTTATACAGTGTCAGACCTGTCCACACCCATACTGTACCCCAGTGTTATACAGTGTCAGACCTCTCCCCACCCATACTGTACTACAGTGTTATACAGTGTCAGACCTGTCCCCACCCATACTGTACCACGGTGTAACACAGTGACAGATGCGTCCCCATCGGTACCGTACCCTAGTGTTATATAGTGTCAGACACGTCCCCACCCATACTGGAGCCCAGTGTTATACAGTGTCAGACCTGTCCCCACCCATACAGTATCCCACTGTTATACAGTGTTAGACCCATCCCCACCGGTACCGTACCCTGATGTAATACAGTGACAGACCTGTCCCCTGGTACTCTACCCCTGTGTAATGCAGTGACAGACGCGTCTCCATCGGCACCGTACCCTAGTGTAATACAGTGACAGACCCGTCCCAACCGGTACTGTACTCCGGTGTTATACAGTGACAGACCTGCCCCCACCAGTACCATATCCCAGTGTACTGTACCCCAGTGTTACACAGTGAGAGACCCGTCCTCACAGGTACTGTACCCCAGTGTTACACAGTGTCAGACCCATCCCCCACCTCTACTGTATCCCGGTGTTATACAGTGGCAGACCCATCCCCACCGGTATCTTATCCCGGTGTTATACAGTGACAGACCCTTCCCCACCGGTATCTTATCCCAGTGTTATACAGTGACAGACCCATCCAACACCTCTACTGTATCCCTGTGTTATACAGTGACATTCCCGTCCCCACTGGTATCGTATCCCGGTGTTATACACTGACAGACCCGTCCCCACCGGTACCGTATCCCAGTGTTATACAGTGACAGACCCGTCTCCACCGGTAACCTATCCCAGTGTTATACAGTGACAGACCCGTCCCCACCGGTACCGTACCCCGGTCTTATACAGTGACAGTCCCGTCCTCACCGGTACTATATCCTGGTGTTATACATTGACAGTCCCGTCCTCACCGGTACTGTACCCCGATGTTATACAGTGACAGACCCATCCCCACCGGTACCGTATCCCGGTGTTATACAGTGACAGACCCATCCCCACTGGTACCGTACCCCGGTGTTATACAGTGACAGACCCGTCCCCACCGGTACCGTACCCTGCTGTTACACAGTGACAGACCCGTCTTCACCACTACTGCATCCTGGTGATCCGTCACAGATCTCCATTATTTCTTTAACTGTGCATTAAATGGGGTGTGTCTCTTTGTGCCTGTCCCTCACTGCCTTGGATCACTCTCCTGTGCCGCTTTCTGTGAGAGACCTCTTGTCTGTTTGTTTTGGGATTAATTAATGTTCAAATGTCAGGCATGTCATAGGAGCATGTGAATAAATCAGCCTTTTGTTACACCCAAGGTTGAGATAGTTTCATGTACGGTTCGCTGTTGTTTCTCGGTGTTTTTGCTGGTGTTCTATCGTCACTGGGAGGTGGCGGACATCAGTGTACTTACCCCTTCAGACCGGTACACCATAGATCACAGGAACCTCTGGCACAACAAGTCTCCTCCACCATTCGATCACGGCTGAGTTATTTTCCCTATCAACCCCATTCTCCTGCTTTCTCCCCATAACCTTTGGCACCTTTACTAATCAGGAACCTATTAATCTCCACTTCCAATATACTCACTGACTCGTCCTCCACAGATTCACCACCCTCTGGCTGAAGAAATTCCTCCTCATCTTAGTTCCAGAGTGGCATCCCCTTTGTTTTAAGTCTGGATCTAGAATCTTCCACGATAGGAAACATCCTCTCCACATCCATTCTATCTACGGCTTTCAATATTCAACAGGGGAGTGAGATTCTGCACCCAACCATTCTTCTAAATTGCAGTGTGTACTGGCTCAGAGCATCAAACACTCTCCATACCCTGACACAAGAGGTACTGCAGACGCTGGAAATCCACAGCAACACACGCAAAATGCTGGAGGAACTCAGCAGGTCAGGCATCATCTATCATTGCAAATAAACAGTTCACGTTTTGGGCTGAGACCCATATCCATTTCCACAGAGTTCTGTTTTCAAGTCCAGTTTCCACCGGTTTTTGCTTTTTAACCCTTTGTTCGCAAGCTGGTATGAACCAATTTAACCCCTAAACCACAAGCTGCTGTTAAGACTGTTTAACTCTTTCAGTGATGAGCCAGTATAGATGTTTTAAATCCTTTAAAACATAAGACAGCTAACTGTTTCATTTCCAAGTGAATAAAGGTAAGTTTAACCCTTTCAGTCAAGTATGTCTATTCCTGTTTAACCCATTCAATCCCATGGTAGTAGGGGGAGTTCAATTCAGATGTGAAAACTTTCATAATAAGTCCAAGTTTAGGATGTTTTTTAACATAGTCATTCTCAGACCAACTTTTTAAAAGCTAGTGTGTGCTTTTGTAGCTCCTCACAACTGTCAGCGTCGTAGAATGTCATCCCTTGTCTCAGTGTTAATGCAATCATAAAGCTCTCAGTGTTTAATGCCCTCCATACCTAACCTGCTCACAGCATTTCACCACTGAACCAGTGTTGGTGTTTAACCCTTTCTGTCAGTGTTTAACACCCTCCATAGTATTTTACCCCTGAACCAGTGTTTGTGTTTAACACTTTTTGTCAGTGTTTAACCCCCCCCTCCAAGAGTGTTGGCGTGTGGCCGAGTGGATAAGGCATCGGTCTAGTGATCTGAAGGTCACTGGTTCAAGCCTTAGCTGAGGCAGCGTGTTGTGTCCTTGAGCAAGGCACTTAACAACACATTACTCTGCGACGACACCAGTACCAAGCTGCTTGGGTCCTAGTGCCCTTCCCCTGGACAACATCGGTGGCGTGGAGAGGCAACTGCTGGTCTCCCATACAACCCTGCCCAGGCCTGCACCCTGGAAACCTTCCAAGACACAAATCCATGGTCTCACAAGACAATTGGATGCCTATAAAACCCCCTCCATACTTGACCTGCTCACAGTATTTCACCCGTGAACCAGTGTTGGTGTTTAACCCTTTCTATTCTGAGTCTGTCAGCGTTTAGCCTCTTCCATCTTGGGGAAGCTAATGTTTAACCCTTTGCATTCTTAATGTCAATTTAACCTCTTCCATCCTGAATTAATTTCTTTGTTTAACCCCTTCCATTCTGAGTCAATCAGGGTTTAATGGCTTACATGCTGAGGTGACTAAATTTAACCCTTCCTGTGCTGAGGTAGTGCCAGTGTTTAACCCTTTCTGTGCCGAAGCATTGACTGTGTTTAACCCCTTCAATGCTGAGACAGAGACTGTGCCAGGCTGTAGCAGAGAAATTGTCTACTTCAGGAGTGAGCATTGAACTGTGGAGGGTTTAACTCTTTAAATGCTAACTCTTCCTGCCACCTTTACTTGTTGCCTTTGAAGTAAGTGTTGCAGCATTCAGGCAACTTGCCAGAGTGTGACGTAGCAAAAGGCCATTCAGCCCATTGTGCCTGTGCCAGACTAGCTCACATGCCAGCCCTACCAGACCATGGCCTCTGACTTCCAGGTTCCATGTACAGAGGGGAGGCATTTTTGACTCCCTCCCTCTCCCTCAGGCAGTAAATTCCAGAACTTCAAGGGAAGCCTTTCCCTCACCTCCCATCCAAATCCTCTCAGGTGCAGGAACAGTTATCACCTTCAACTATCAAGCAGTGTGGATAACTTCACTCACCTCAACTCTGAACTGATCACTAAACACAAACCACCAACTCACTTTCACAGACTCTAAACATAGAAACATAGAAAACCTACAGCACAATACAGGCCCTTCGGCCCACAATGTTGTGCCACACATGTCCCTACCTTAGAAATTACTAGGCTTACCCACAGCCCTCTATTTTTCGAAGCTCCATGAACCTATCCAAAAGTCTCTTAAAAGACCCTATCATATCCGTCTCCACCACCGTTGCCGGCAGCCCATTCCATGCACTCACCACTCTCTGAGTAAAAAACTTACCCCTGACATCTCCTCTGTATCTACTCCCCAGCACCTTAAACCTGTGTCCTCCTGTGGCAACCATTTTAGCCCTGGGAAAAAGCCTCTGACTATCCACACAATCAATACCTCTCATCATCTTATACACCTCTATCAGGTCACCTCTCATCTTCCATCGCTCCAAAGAGAAAAGGACGAGTTCACTCAAACTATTCTCATAAGGCATGCTCCCCAATCCAGGCAACATCCTTGTAAATCTCCTCTGCACCCTGTCTATGGCTTCCACATCCTTCTTGTAGTGAGGCGAGCAGAACTGAGCACTCCAAGTGGGGGTCTGACCAGGGTCCTATATAGCTGCAACATTACCTCTTGGCTCTTAAACTCAATCCCACGATTGATGGCCAATGCACCATACGCCCTCTTAACCACAGAGTCAACCTGCCTAACAGCTTTGAGCATCCTATGGACTCAGACCCCAAGATCCCTCTGATCCTCCACACTGCCAAGAGTCTTACCATTAATACTATATTCTGCCATCATATTTGACCTACCAAAATGAACCACTTCACACTTATCTGAGTTGAACTCCATCTGCCACTTCTCAGCCCAGTTTTGCATCCTATCAACCTCTGACAGCCCTCCACACTATCCACAACACCTCCAACCTCTGTGTCATCAGCAAACTTTCTACCATCCCTCCGCTTCCTCATCCAGGTCATTTATAAAAATCACGAAGAGTAAGGGTCCCAGAACAGATCCCTGAGGCACTCCACTGGTGACTGACCTCCATGCAGAATATGACCCACCTACAACCACTCTTTGCCTTCTGTGGGCAAGCCAATTCTGGATCCATAAAGCAATGTCCCCTTGGATCCCATGCCTCCTTATTTTCTCAATAAGCTTTGCATGGGGTACCTTATCAAATGCCTTGCTGAAATCCATATACACTACATCTACTGCTCTACCTTCATCAATGTGTTTAGTCACATCCTCAAAAAATTTAATCAAACTCGTAATGCATGACCTGCCCTTTACAAAGCTATGCTGACTATTCCTAATCATATTATACCTCTCCAAATGTTCATAAATCCTGCCTCTCAGGATCTTCTCCATCAACTTACCAACCACTGAGGTAAGACTCACTGGTCTATAATTTCCTGGGCAATCTCTACTCCCTTTCTTCAATAAAGGAAAAACATTTGCAACCCTCCAATCCTCTGGAACCTCTCCCGTCCCCATTGATGATGCAAAGATCATCGCCACAGTAGACTGGGGTACTTTTGTAGTCCCAGCGATTTAACCAATTTGATGCTTTCCAAAAGCTCCAGCACATCCTCTTTCTTAATATCTACATGCTCAAGCTTTTCAGTCCGCTGCAAGTCATTACTACAATCACCAAGATCCTTTTCCATAGTGAATACTGAAGTAAAGTATTTATTAAGTACCTCTGCTGTTTCCTCCGGTTCCATTTACACTTTCCCACTGTCACACTTGATAGGTCCTATTCTCTCACATCTTATCCTCTTGCTCTTCACATACTTGTAGAATGCCTTGGGGTTTCCTTAATCCTGCCCGCCAAGTCCTTCTCACTCTAATAATAATAAGAGTTACTTTGAACTTTAAAGTACATGTATGTTACCATATACAATAAGACTGAGATTCTTTTTTCTGTGGGCATACTCAGCAAATCTATAGAATAGTAACATTAACAGGATCAATGAAAAGTCAATCAGAGTGCAGAAGGCAACAAACTGTGCAAGTGCAAATATAAACAAATAGCAATAAATAACCAGAACATGACATAACGGGACCTTAAAGTGAGATTGCGGGAACATTTCAATGATGGGACCAATGACTGATTTTATTCAAGTGCCTGATGGTTGACAGGTAATAACTGTTCCTGAATCCTGAGGTACCTGCATCTTCTTCCTGATGGCAGCAGCGAGAGGAGAGCGTGACCTGTGTGGTGGGGGTGTTCAATGATGGATGCTGCTTTACGGTGACAGTGTTTCGTGTGGATGTGCTCGATAGTTGGAAGGGCTTTATCCGTGATGGACTGGGCTGTATCCGGTACTTTTTGTAGGATTTTCCATTCAAGGGCATTGGTGGACCCATACCAGGCTGTGATGAAGCCAGTCAATATAATCTCCACCACACAAATATTGAAGTTTGTCAAACTTTTAGATGTCTCACAACTCATGTTCTTAGTTTTATTTATTTATTTATCTATCTATTTCTTTATTAGTAATGTAGTTTCTTTATGTATTTGTGCATTCTGTCAGTCTTTGTGTGTAATTTTCCATTGATTCTATTGTACTTTGTCCTACTGTGAATGCCTGCACAAGGGTGAAGCTGAGTACAGCATTTGGTAACACACGTAGACATACTTTGATCATAAATTTACTTTGCACTATCCATCCAGCAGTCAGAAGCTGACCTGAGCACACTGGCTTTCAAACGGCCACTTACTCTAGCTGGGCCACTCCAAACTTGACCCACTCTCTGCTCTGTCTCTGTCTCTCGTAATCTTATATACCTCAACCATGTCTTTGCTGTTCCAGAGAAAACAACACAAGTTTGTTCAACCTCTCCTTATAGCAAATGCCTTCTAATCCAGGTAGCATCCTGGTGACCCCTTCTGCCCCCTTGTCCTTCCTGTAATGCGCTAAGTGTGGCCTAACCGGCTACAACTTGTCCTCCGACTTTTATACCCAAAATCAGGGAACTCTCAGTGGGTCAGGCACCAGAGATAATCTTTCAGGACACCATCTGCCTGAAGTTAACTGCTTCTTTCTATGAGTGCCGCCCCACCAGTTTAAATTTTTGTTTCAGATTTTCATTCTCTGAATCCCAGTTCCAATCACTGTGATGTGTTTACTCTGGTATGTCTACCCTGTTAGACCTGGACTCTTATCATTGCTTTTGTCCCTTCAGCAGGACTGGAGGAAAACAGCTGAGGAGCAGAATTGAAGGTTGGGGGGGGGGGGTGAAAGGGAAACGTGGGGTGATAGGTGAATCCGAGACGCGGAGGAATGAAGTAAAGAGCACAGGGCTGGAGATGGGGGCGTCTGATAGAGGAGGACAGAAGGTCATGGAGGAAAGAAAAGGGGGAGGACCACCTGAGATTGTGATGGGCGGGCAAGGAGATGGGTGAGAGAGGGAGAAAGGGATGAGGAATGGTGAAAGGGGGGCATTACCGCAAGTCTCTTTCTCCAGTCCTGTTGAAGGGTCTCGGCCCGGAACTCTGATTATACTTTTTTTTGTAGATTCTGCCTGACCTGCTGAGTTCCTCCAGCATTTTGTGTGTGTTGCTCATATTTCCAGCATCTGCAGATTTTCTCTTGTTTGCAATCTTCGGAGCTGCCTGTCTCTATTTCTATTTCTCTCTCTTTCTATCTCTCAGTTTGGATGTTCCACCCTCTCTCTCTCTCTCACACCCTCTGCCCCACCCTCTCACCCTTGCTGCCCCTCCCACTTTCTCTCTCCCACTCTCCCCTCTGTATCTCTGTCTCCCCACCCCCTGTCTCTCTCTCCCCACCCCCTCCGTCTGTCTCTCCACCCCCCTCTGTCTCTCTGTCTCCCCACCCCCTCTGTCCCTGTCTCCCCACCCCCCTCCATCTCTCTGTCTCCCCACCCCCTTCTGTCTCTCCCCACCCCCTCCGTCTCTCTCTCTCCCCACTCCCCTCCGTCTCTCTGTCTCCCCACCCCCCCTCAGTCTGTGTCTCCCCACCCCCGTCTCTCTGTCTCCCCACCCCCTACATCTCTCTCTCTCCCCACCCCCCCTCCGTCTCTCTGTCTCCCCATCCCCTCCGTCTCTCCGTCTCCCCACCCCCTCTGTCTCTCTCCCCACCCCCTCTGTCTCTCTGTCTCCCCACCCCCCTCTGTCTCTCTGTCTCCCCACCCCCCTCAGTCTCTGTCTCCCCACCCCCTGCCTCTCTGTCTCCCCACTCCCTATGTCTCTCTCTCCCCCACCCCCCTCCGTCTCTGTCTCCCCACCCCCTCTGTCTGTCTCTCCCCACCCCCTCCATCTCTCTGTCTTCCCACCCCCTCTGTCTCTCTCTCCCCACCCCCTCCCTCTCTCTCCCCACCCCCTCTGTCTCTCCCCACCCCCTGTCTCTCTGTCTCCCCACCCCTCCGTCTCTCTCTCCCCACCCCCTCTCTGTCTCCCCACCCCCACGTCTCTCTCCCCACCCCCACGTCTCTCTCCCCAACCCCCTCTGTCTCTGTCTCCCCACCCCCCTCCGTCTCTCTCTCTCCCCACCCCCCTCTGTCTCTCTCTCCCAACCCCCTCCGTCTCTATCTCTCTCCCCACCCCCCTCTGTCTCTCTCTCTCCCCACCCCCCTCCGTCTCTCTCCCTCCCCACCCCCTGTCTCTCTGTCTCCCCACCCCCTGTCTCCCCACCCCATCTCTCTGTCTCCCCACCCCTCCGTCTCTCTCTCCCCACCCCCCTCTGACTCTCTCTCCCCACCCCCCTCTGTCTCTCTCTATCTCTCTCCCCACCCCCCTCTGTCTCTCTCTCTCCCCACCCCCCCGTCTCTCTCCCTCCCCACCCCCTGTCTCTGTCTCCCCACCCCCTGTCTCCCCACCCCATCTCTCTGTCTCCCCACCCCTCCGTCTCTCTCTCCCCACCCCCCTCTGACTCTCTCTCCCCACCCCCCCTCTGTCTCTCTCTATCTCTCTCCCCACCCCCCTCTGTCTCTCTCTCTCCCCACCCCCCCCGTCTCTCTCCCTCCCCACCCCCTGTCTCTCTGTCTCCCCACCCCCTGTCTCCCCACCCCATCTCTCTGTCTCCCCACCCCTCCGTCTCTCTCTCCCCACCCCCCTCTGACTCTCTCTCCCCACCCCCCTCTGTCTCTCTCTATCTCTCTCCCCACCCCCTCTGTCTCTCTCTCTCCCCACCCCCGTCTCTCTCCCTCCCCACCCCCTGTCTCTCTGTCTCCCCACCCCCTGTCTCCCCACCCCATCTCTCTGTCTCCCCACCCCTCCGTCTCTCTCTCCCCACCCCCCTCTGACTCTCTCTCCCCACCCCCCTCTGTCTCTCTCTATCTCTCTCCCCACCCCCCTCTGTCTCTCTCTCTCCCCACCCCCCCGTCTCTCTCCCTCCCCACCCCCTGTCTCTCTGTCTCCCCACCCCCTGTCTCCCCACCCCATCTCTCTGTCTCCCCACCCCTCCGTCTCTCTCTCCCCACCCCCCCTCTGACTCTCTCTCCCCACCCCCTCTGTCTCTCTCTCCCCACCCCCCTCCGTCTCTCTCTCCCCACCCCCCTCTGACTCTCTCTCCCCACCCCCTCCGTCTCTCCGTCTCACTTGAGCTCCCTCAAGTGATAATGGAACTGCTGTAGCCATGGAAACGCCATTTCTATTCCGTCTTGCCGGAGCTGGACCCACCACAGGAAGTGGGCAGTTGGAAGCAGCTCTTCCCGATAAGAATAGGAACCAAAGGGAATGACATAGATTTCTGGGAATGGTGCCATCAGCAGCAAATCATATGTCAAAGTCAGCTGGGTGGGGAGTTTCAGCCGATTGCTTTAGCACCCACTGTGGGGACAGCATTACCTCTCACAGCAGAACAGTCCTGAGGGGAAACATTCAGGTAGCAGAAACAGCTCTGAATTACAGCAAATCCGTGACCAGAACACCGTAAGACCATAAGACATAGGAGCAGAATTATGCCATTTGGCCCATCGAGTTTAGATAGGTACATGGAGCTTAGTAAAATAGAGAGCTGTAGGTAAGTCTAGTAATTTCTAAGGTAGGGACATGTTCAGCACAACATTGTGGGTTGAAGGGCCTGTATTGTGCTGTAGATTTTCTACGTTTCTATGAGTCCGCTCCATCATTTCTTCATGGCTGATCTGGACCCCATTCAACCCCACACACCTGCCTTCTCGCCACATCCTTTGATGCCCTAATCGATCGGGGAACTATCAATTTCCGCCGTAAATATACCCACAGACATGGTGTTCACCACAGTCTGTGGCACAGCATTCCACAGATTTACTACTCTCTGCCTAAAAGAAATCCTCCTTACCTCTGTTCTAAAATTTTGAGGCTATGCCCTTTATTTCTGGATACCCCCACCATAAGAAACATCCATAGGCACAGAGGAGATGTCAGGTAAGTGTTTTACTCAGAGTGGTGAGTATGTAGAATGGGCTGCCGACAATGGTGGTGGAGGCAGATACGATGGGGTCTTTTAAGACAGTGGTCCCTACCCACTGGTCCATGCCCCAGTGGTTGTGGACCACTGTTTTAAGAGACTTTTGGATAGGTACATGGAGCTTAGAAAAATAGAGGGCTATGGGTAAGCCTAGTAATTTCTAAGGTAGGGACATGTTCAGCACAACTTTGTGGGCCGAAGGGCCTGTATTGTGCTGTAGGTTTTCTATGATTCTATCCACCCTATCTAGTCCTTTCAACATTCAGTAGGTTTCAATGACATCCCCCCACCCCCCACATTCTACTAAATTCCAGTGAGTACAGGCCCAAGGCTGCCAAACGCTCATGTTAACCCCTTCATTCCCAGAATCATCCTCGTGACTGTCCTCTGGACTCTCCCCAATGACAGCACATCCTTTCTGTTGACAATACTCCAAGTGCAACCTGAATAATGTCTTATAAAGGCTCAGCATTATCTCATTACTTTTATATTCTATTCCCCTTGAAATAAATGTCAACATTGCATTTGCTTTCTTTACCACAGACTCAACCTGGAAATTAACCTTCTGGGAGTCTTACATGAGGACTCCTAAGTCTCTCTGCACCTCTGATATTTGAACCTTCTCCCCATTTAGAAAATAGACTGCACTATTGTTTTAATGTATGATAACGCACTATTACCAGAATGGATTATCATACATTTCCCAACACTGTATTCCATATGCCACCTTTTTTACCTATTCTTCCAATTTGTCTAAGTCCTGATGCCATCGCATTGCTTCCTCAGCGCTACCTACCTCTCCACCAACCTTCGTATCATCTGCAAACTTTGCCACAAAGCCACCAATTCCGTTATCCAAATCCCTGACAAGCAATGTGAAAAGTCACGGTCCCAATACTGACCCCTGAGGAACACCACTAGTCATCAGCAGCCAACTAGTAAAGGCCCCCTTTATTCCCACTCACTACCTCCTGCCTGTCAGCCATTCCTCTATCCATGCCAGTATCTTTCCTGTAGCATCACAGGATTTTATCTTGTTAAGCAGCCACATGTGTGACTCCTTATCAAATGCCTTCTGAAAATCCAAGTAAATGACATCCACTACCTCTCCTTTGTCCACCCTGCTTGTTACTTCCTTGAAGAACTCTAACAGATTTGTCAGGCAAGATTTCCCTTTACAGAAGCCATACTGACTTTGACTTACTTTATCTTTGGTCTCTAAGTACCCCAAAACCTCATCCTTAATAGTAGATTCCAACACTACCCCAACCTCTGAGATTAGGCCAACTGGGCTATAACTTCATTACTTTTGCTTTCCTCCTTTCCTAAAAAGTGGAGTGACATTTGCAATTTTCCAGTCCTCCAGGACCATGCCAGAATCAAGTGTTCTTGAAAGACCATGATCAATGCATCTTCAGCAATCTCTCGCAGGACTCTGGGATGTAGTCCGGGTGACTTATCCACCTTAAGGCCTTTCAGTTTGCCTAGCACTTTTTCCTTTGTAATAGCAATGGCACTCATTCCTGCTCCCTGACACTCATGAATCTCTGGCACGCTGTTGTTGTCTTCCACCACAAAGGCAGATGTGAAGTACCCATTCAGTTCATCTGCCATTTCTTTGTCCTCCATTACTACCTCACCAGCATCATTTTCCAGTGGTCCAACATCAACTCTCATCTCCCTTTTATTCTTTATGTAACTGAAAAAAATCTTTTAGTATCTTGCTGTATATTATTGGCTAGTTTATTCTCATATTTAATCTTTTCCCTTCTTATAGTTTTAGTTGTCTTTTGTTGGATTTTAAAAGCTTCCCAATCATTCAACTTCCACTCACTTTTGTTACCTTATATGCCCTTTCCTTGGCTTTTACTCAGTCCTTAACTACCCTTGTCACTCACGAATACCCACCCCTGCCATTTGAGAACTACTTCCTCTGTGGGACATATCTATTCTGAGCCTTGTGAACTATTCCCAGAAACTTCTGCCACCTTTGTTTTACCAACATCCCTGCCAGTATCCTCCTCTGATCTTCCTGGGCAAGCTCCTCTCTCCTGCTTCTGTAATTCCCTTTATTCCACTACGATACTGATAGATGTGATTTGTGCTTCTCCCTCTCAAACTGCAGTATGAATTCAATCATATTATGATCACTGCCTCCTAAGGGTTCCTTTACATTGAACTCCCTGATAAGATCCAGATTATTACAAAACACCCAATCTAAGATGGTTTTTCCCAAGTAGGCTCAAGCACAAGCTGCAGTAAAAAGCCATCTCGTAGGCATTCAACAGATTTCTTCTTTTGTGATCTGACACCAACTTGATTTTCCAATGAAGCCTGCCCCTTTGATACTGTCTCCATCTACAGAGCCCACCCCTTTAATACCATCTCCCCCAGAGAGCTCGCCGCTTTAATACCATCTCCTAGATGGGAGACTCTAGATTGCTGCCTGTGCCACATGTAAGAGAGATTAAGAATAGGATAATTTGGCAGGTGAATGTGTGGCTAAGGAACTGGTGGAGGGGGCAGAGCTTCAGATTTTTGGATCATTGGAGTCTCTTCTGAGGAAGGTGTGACCTGTACAAAAGGGACAGGTTACACCTGAACCCGAGGGAGTCCAATATACTTGCGGGCAGGTTCCCTGGAGATGTTGGGAGGGTTTAAACTAATTTGGAGGGGATGGGAACTAGAGTGATAGGTCTGAGGATGGGTCAGTTGGTATACAACTAGATTCAGTGTGAAGTGAGACTGTGAGGAAGGACAGGCAAATGATAGGGCAAAACTGCAGTTAGTTGAAGAGCAACATGGGGCAAAATTGAAGAGGGTGATGAAAACAGGACTGAAATTGTTCTATTTGAATGCACACAATCTACAGAATAAGATAACACAGCTAAAGATTGGCAGGTAAGAAGTTGTGGGCACCACTGAGTCGTGGTAAAAGATCACATTTGGGAGTTTAAGAATGCACATTGTATTGAAAAGACAGGCAGGTAGGCAGACGGAGTGTGGTGGCTCTGCTGATAAAAAATGGAATCAAATCCTTAAAAACAGGTGACATTGGATTAAAAGATGTAGAATCCTTGTGGGTAAAGTTATGAAAGTGTAAGGGTAAAAAGACCCTGATGGGAGTTATATACAGGCCCCCAAACAGTAGCCAGGATGTGGGTTACAAATTAAAATGAGAAATAGAAAAGGAATGTAAAAAGGACAATGTTAGAAGAGTCATGGCTGATTTCAATATGCAGGTAGATTGGGAAAATCAGGTTGATGCTGGATCCCAAGAGAGGGATTTTGTAGAATGCTTGTTAGATGGTTTTTTAGAGCAGTCCAGGTTGAGCCCACTTGGAGACAAGTAATTCTGGATTGGATGTTGTGTATTGAACCTGATTTGATTGGGGGGGGGGGGTAAGGTAACGGAACCCTTAGGGGGACAGTGATCATAATGTGATAGAATTCACCCTGCATTTGAGAGAGAGAAACACAAGTCAGATGTATCAGTACTACAGTGGAATAAAAGGAATTACAGAAGCATGAGAGAGGAGCTGGTCAAAGTTGATTGCAGTAAATTGAGTTGACTTTATTTCTTACATCCTTCACATAAATGAAGAGTAAAATTCTTTGTGTTACATCTCCATCTAAATGTGCAACGTGCAATTATAGTAATTTATAATAAATAGAAATGCACTCAAATCAGTGCGAGTTCATCAGTCTGATGGAAAAAGCTGTCCTGGAGCCTGTTGGTCCTGGCTTTTAGGCTGCAGTACAGATTCCCGGATGGTAGCAGCTGGAATAGATTGTGGTTGGGTGACTTGGGCCCCCAGTGATCCTATGGGCCCTTATTACACACTTCTCTTTGTCAATGCCCTGAATCATGGGAAGTTCACAACTACAAGATGTGCTGGGCTGTCCGCACCACTCTCTGCAGAGTCCTGCGATTAAGGGAGGTACAGTTCCCATACCAGGCAGTGATGCAGCCAGTCAGGATGTTCTCAATTGTGTCCCTGTAGAAAGTTCTTAGGATTTGGCGGCCCCATACCAAATTTTCTCAAACGTCTGAGGTGAGAGAGGCGCTGTTGTGCCTTTTTCACCACACAGCTGGTGTGTACAGACCATGTGAGGTCCTTGGTGATGTGGATGCCGAGGAACTTGAAGCTATTTACCCTCTCAACCCCAGATCCATTGAAGTCCAGGATCCAGCTGCACAAGACAAGGTCAAGGCCAAGGTCTCTGAGGTTCTTGTCGAGCCTGGATGGAATTATGGTGTTGAATGAATGATGAACAAGAACAGCATTCTCACATAAGCATCCTTCTCCAGATGTGTCAGGACGGTATGTAGAACAGTGGCTATTGTGTTGTGTCAGTAGGCAAATTGTAGGGGGTCCAGTTTGGGTGGTAGCAAGCTGCAGATGTAATCCTTGACCAACCTCTCAAAGCATTGAGGTGAGTGCGACAGGACACCAGTCATGCATGAAGGGGACACTAGCAGGAACGATGGCAGAGCAGGTATAGCTGGAGTTTCTGGGAGCAATTTGGAAGGCACAGGATATATACACTCCAGAGGAAGAAGAATTCCAATGGCCGGATGACACCACCATGGCTGACAAGAGAATCAAAGCCAACATAAAAGCAAAAGAGAGGACATAGAGCAAAAGTCAGTGGGAAGTTAGTGGGTTTGGAAGCTTTTAAAAAAAACAACAAAGGGTGGCAACTAAATAAGTCATAAGGGGAGAAAGATGAAATATGAAGGCAAGCTAACCAATAGTATAAAATAGGATACAAAATGCTTTCCAGATATATAGACAGTAAAAGAGTAGTGACAGTGGATATTGGACTACTGGAAAATGACACTGGAGAGGTAGTAATGTGAAAGAAAGAAATGGTAGACAAATTTAATAACTATATTGTGTCAGAAGTGAGTATAATTTCTGTTACTAAGGAGAAGATCTTTATGAAGTGGAATGTGGATAAGTCACCTGGACCAGATGCACTACACCCAAGGGTTCTGAGAGAAGAGCTGAGGAAGAATTGGTAATAGGCTTTCAAGAAACATTAGATTCTGGAATGGTTCAAGATGACTGGAAAATTACAAATGTCACTCCACTCTTTAAGAAGGAAGGGAGGCAAAAGAAAGGAAATTATAG